>NC_051135.1:13545735-13562463 GCF_014839805.1 Manduca sexta
TCTGTTTTTGCTACTAAGCACAGTGTATAAACATTTAATTGCCGAGTTTTTTATGTTGTAGCCATTGTACTTAACATTATGAATGTTATTCTTTTATGTCTTTGAGCGTCTCCGTGGCGTAGTTGTAATTATACGACTATGAATACTGCGCTTAAGTTCTGGGTTAGAATCCCGGCTCAGGCCAAAATAATTACTCCGTCACAGCTCGGAGGCGGAAAGTTGGCGTTGTGATACCCTATTGCCTCGGAAAGCACGTAAAGCCGTTGGTCCTGCGCCTGATCTCTTTCCGGTTATGTCGAAATGCCGTCTCACAAGACTATGAGAGTGAAGGAACAGAGAGTGCACCTTTGATTGCACCTATAATATCTCCTGCGTACTTGACTGATCTCCGTTAAGATTGGCCACCGAGGCCGAAATTCGATTAGGAACGGATCAATGTCGTAAGGTGTAAAGTGCATCGGAGTACCATGTAGCGATTTTAAATTCAGTTTTGAGCGTTATTACTAGTAATAGAAGCATTGCTGCCTTCCGTCTAGAGTTAAACTCATTTTTTTTTCATTAGTACGTAAAATAGATAATTAAGTACCTATTAAAACAATCGGTATACAGCCTTACTTATAAACTTGTTTTCGCGTTAAGAGATGGTTAAGAATTGCTTAAATAGGTGCAGTGGCGTAGCGTGCATTGGCGGGACCCCGTATAAAAAATTGTTTGGGGGCCCTTATATTGTTTGGGGGTAAAGATTTTTCACAAAAGAAAAAAAATATTGTGAAAAGAAATATTTATTTATCATAACAAACTTAATTTAACCATTTTATTTTTTTTTTTTTCGGCAAACTGAAAAATTGTTTATTACAGCAAAACACATAAAACATAACATATAAAAAGAGATTAAACTTAAAACAGTATAATAATGTTTTTGCTGATCACAATGTATCTGTGAACTATTTCCTTCGATTTCTTCACTAGGCAAGCCTGTATCGAAGAAATCGTCCCACGAGAATACAATTTGTGTTCAGATAGCACTACAAAATCGAAATAACTTATATATTAAAAGGAATAAAATAAAATGGAAATTAACTATTAAAACAAAAACAAAAATAAACATGCTTAAAATAAAATAACGGAGTGCCCTACATAACAATTTTGCACGTGTATCACTTTTTTTAATTTTTAAATATGTGTATTATATTATATACTAACATTATTTTATTAACATAAGGCGACCTAGCATTCAAAAGTTAATAGGTCTTCAGTTGCACTGTAACTTAATGAAGAAAGCCATTTCTGCAGTGAACTTTTCGCTTCTTTTTAACGATTTATTTTTAAGGTCACAATATTTAGCAGCTTGGTTGTAAACATGCTTTTTTTACAAAATCGCCAAATCTTTGTGCAAATCGAGTTTTGACGCATGGGGTCGTCAGTCTGTAAACTCTACGATTCCTTAATATCTCATATTGGCTAGAGTGTCTTACTGAATTATGAACCAGAATCGAGGTGGTTAAAATAAAAGCTGTCTGACACTCAAAACCCCTGCTTCTTCATAGATTTTACTGGTGGGGTATCTGTAGGGCTTACATAGCATTGTTTTTAAGACTGACCGTTGTGCCCTCTCAACTTGGATAATATGTGTTTTAGCAGCACTTCCCCAACACGATATATAGTAAGTAATTAGAGATTGGCAAAGCGCGTAATATACACTCTTTAGAGTGCTGATGCCTGCTACATTACGTAAATTACGCATAATATTTTTTACCTTGCGTATGCGGGCTGAGAGAGCCTCTATATGCTTTTTAAATGTTAATTTTTCGTCAATGGGCACCCCAAGGTATTTATAGGAATTATTGCGATTTACCGGATTACATAAACAAGTTGTATTAAAGTTGCATTTTACATCGTGAATTTTAATGATTGGGTTATATTTAGGGGCAGAGGCAGAGCTCTTATAAAAGCATAAATAGGTCGTCTTCATCGTGTTAAGTGTAAGAAGATTCCGTTGCAACCATTGAGATATCGCCACTATACTACTCTCAGCCGATGAACATACCGAGTCCCAGGAAGGACCATGAAATACTATAGCAGTGTCATCGGCGTAGCACAGGATATCGGCATTTGGAATATTCAGGTTATGAATATCGTCGATATAAATAAGAAATAATGTGGGCCCTAGAATGCTGCCCTGAGGAACTCCGAAATTTATATACTGTGGGCTACTAATTATATGACCAATTTTTTACACACTGTCTCCGTTCTGATAAGTAGCTCTTAAACCAATCTAATGCGACCCCACGAATACCCATACATTCCAGTTTTTAATAGTATAGGGACGGAAACAGTGTCAAAGGCTTTTGCCAGGTCGAGGAAGATACCAATGCAAGACTGCTTATTATCAAGATGTGCTGAAACTGAAGTGGTTAACAGGGTGACTGCATTTTCTGTACTCTTTCCCTTTCGGAACCCAAACTGCTTGGAGGATATGAGATTGTGTGTTTCTAGATAATCAACGACACGTTTGTTTACAAGTTTTTCGAGCAATTTAGAAAAAGCTCCTAAAAGTGAAATGGGTCTGTAATGTTCTACAAGGGCCTTAGAGCCATCTTTATGAATTGGATAAACGGACGCGAGTTTCCAGTCATTCGGAAAGGTTCCACTAGACAAACTTAGGTTTAAAATATAGGTTAGCGGCTTCAATATTTCGTTCTTTACATGTTTTAGGAGTGCGTTACTAATGCCGTCCATTCCTGGTGCTTTCTTATTTTGCAATTCCATTATAAGTTTACCAACTTCATCGTAACATGTGGGTGTCATAAACAATGAGTTGGGTGGGGAGTTTGTAATGGTAACTGCTTTCACAAGGTCCGCCTGAGATTTATTTGTGGTAGTGAGAATATTATCTGCTAGTTTTTGTCCAACTGTAGAGAAGTATTTATTGATATAATCTATTGATTGTTGAGAATTTAAGCAGCCCCTAACTCTAATAACTCACTGGGCTCATTTTTATTTGTGGTGATATTACAAATGTTTTTGATTGTTTTCCATAGTAACTTAGGATTGTTATTGTTTTCTTATAGTTTTTTATCTTGGTATTCGTTTTTGACTTTTCTTAAAAGATCTTTTCGAAAAAGTTTTGATAACGCGCGTAAATTTTTTGGAGCAGTTCATTTTTTGGATCATTTCTAGTTTGTAAGTGCAATGCATCGCGATGGCGCATACATCGCATCAGTCCTGGAGTAATCCACGGCTTCAAATTATACTTAGTTCTGCTAACTTTGACTTGGCGTGTATGCTTGCTTAATATATCTAAAAGAGTTGCGTAAAAACTTTATTAGCCGAATTTACTTCCTCGCAATCCTCAACAATTGACCAATCCGTATCTGCAAGATCGTTTTTAATGGCATCAAAATCTCTTTTTATCACGAATCTATTAGGCCTGGGAGGCTTGCGTTTGTTTAAGCTAATTCCTAAGGTGACTGGGTAATGGTCCGTGATATCGAAATGATATCACGGAATATGAAAGATTTATATTCTTGACATAGATATGATCGAGGCAGGATGAGTACCTTTACACAAGTAAAGGCCGGAAGAAGGCCGTGCTCGGCCATGAAACATTGGTATTCTATGCTCTGCAGGTTGCTCGATATGTCTATGTCCACATTAATATCTCCAACAAACAGAAATGGTAATTCGCTTAACTTATTCATGTAGATATCGAGTGAGAGCAAAAACTTGTCTATATTCCGAAAAGATGGTGGACGATATACACCAAGAATATTAATTACTTTAGGAATGTGAATAGCCAGACAGTTAGCTTCACTGATGGCTGGTTCCAGGGCCGTGCCGTTCCAGATATCTCGCAAATATACAACAACACCACTATTTTGATTGATACCTTTTTCTGTTCTAAAGGAATTGTATCCCGGAATTTGTGGAGTAATAAGTGAATCATTCAACCAGCATTCTGTCAAAATTAATATATCAACTGGCGTGTCCAAGCGCTTTATAGCTATCATTAGGGTGTCAAAGTTTTTATATATATGCTTCTGATGTTCAACGAAAGTACTTTAAAATCATGTTCGGGAGTAAACATACCCGTACATTTACTCGTGTCTTCTATAACCTGACACTTAATTATTAATGAGTCTAATTCAGTTCCTATATTATCATTCATAAAAAGCATTAATTATGGTTATAAAACATACAAATGATCAATCCTGTAAGACCACGCCTTGTAATGGCTATGATCAATATTGAAATATATGTAACTAACTTTATAAACTACGATTAAGATTAACTGATTACAATTCGTATAATCTAAACTACACAATATCAGTGTTTGAGTAGCATGATTAGTAGGTATGATATTGTAGTAATGCACAGAAGCATGCAAATAGAGATTTAAGGTCGTGGAATAAATTTCTAAAATAATGACATGTTGTTTCATAAGTATAAAAAGATGTTTACACCATGGCACTGAATCTAAAGCGGGATAAATAGTAATTGCTTTATAGAATTTTGTCATTTGTAAAATAAAATAAATTAGGAAGTTTTTATTTCTTTTTCCTTACACACTTTGGGGGCCCCAGTGGCCCGGGGGCCCCGTATAATTGATACGGCAGATACGGCGGTAGCTACGCCCCTGAATAGGTGTCAAAAAACATCACCGGTTCTTAGTTTAAACATTAAAAGGCAAGATGGCGGATTTTGAGTTACAGCTGATCGAGTAAATTTGTGTTTTAACTAAGCATAGCTTTGCGAAATTTTTATAAGTAAGACTGATAATGTTTGCGCAGATAGTTCATCAGTTTAGCTAGAGAGGAAATTCTCGTCTGCATTATTTATATAAAAACATATTTGATAAAATCTAGATGAATCTCTCTAGAAAATTCTTTGAAGACCGAGGTGCTCGTAGCACACTCTTGGCTTCTAACTCGTCTAAATGCGCGCCAAATCACAAACCCATTATTATTTCAACTCTTAAAGTCTTATAATTTTCAGTTCGTAAGTTAGTTTTTCGTCTGACACTGTTTGCAAGTTTAATAACATAAGTCCCCCGCGATCTGTAAATCTTTGCGCACAATATTTGCACCGCAAATAATATAATACTGAGCAAACGTAACGCTATCTAGCTCAAACAAATCACCTGCGAGTCCATCACATTCTAGACTAGATTATTATATCTTCAGTATGATTGATTTATAAGTTTACTAAGTTTATCACGCGGCTTGGCATGAATGAACGCATGGGCGCCAGGAAGGGGGTGCGAGGTCCGGTAGAAATCACGATAAAGTATCTCAATGACAATAGGAACTATGGACCACAGAGGTTTTATTATGGTTGAGCATACAATACAACCGGTATTTACCGGTGCGATTTTCATTTAAAAAAAACAATAATCATTTAATGATGTTATTTAGTACCTACTATAGTTTGTAGATGCAGATGCACCTCCTTAACAATAATCTTGGCGGCGCCCATGTATGAAAGCTCTTTCTCAGAACAAAAGTCCAACCCATCAATAATAACTACTGGACATAATAAGACTTATAATCCTATGTCTTAGGATGGCGAGCGCAGTGGAATACAAACAAGACTTTGTAATTTGGGGTGATGGATGGTGTTTTTGCTGTTCATGGGCGGTCGTATCGCTTAACATTAGGCGAACGGCGAGCTCGCCTCCTCATTCAAAGCAATTTTTCATCCAAGGAACGGTCTATCGATGTGCCAAATTTCAACTAATTTGGATCAGCAGTTTTATAGTTTTTTTTGTGTTTACTTTTAACAACATTTCCTAATACGTTTAAACTGTATTGTCGTACTAATGTCAATACGAAGATAGAGTTTGGATGCACCACAAGAGTAACATCAATTATACTAGGGCCATATTATTAGTCTATAAACATGATCTATTTTGATAATCTTATAGAAACGAATCTAAGTCGTGCTGTAAACGATGTAATAGGAGAATTTGTTTTCATGAATGGGGTGTATGATTCGTTTTATTATTTACTTTCATTAACCCAAAACGCATTATTAAAATCCTAAGCCTTTCAACATCGAGAGAAAAAGTAAATGTCAAGAAACGAAAACAATGGCACTGTGAACTCTACAATGGTAGAGTCACTCTTGTTCTTATAGGGCGGGATATCTTATACATTCCTTAAGTAATGTAGTACTATACGGGGATTTCTAATTTATTGAATCTAAATTTATTGATTTTTGAACAAATTTCTACAAACTTTGGTTATACCGACTAAAATTTTTAAAAAAATTGCTTGGTAAGACAATGTTTATGACAGATTGTGTCGCGATATTCCTGGTGTGTTCAAGTGTGGAGGCGTCAGCAACAATAAGACGTGTGAAACATAAGTAGTCGTTACTTAAACAACAGTATTAAATGAAAAACATCCTCCATAACTACTGTGGATACTATGGCAACTGATATGAAAAACAAGTTTATTCCAGAGAAAGCATAACAAAACACGAGTAAAACAATGAACTAAAAACAAAGATACTAAATTACAATGTTCTATTTTTGAATAATCTAGAAACATTGTAAACATTAGGTAACAATGGTGCGCGTGTTTAGAAGAATGAGCCTTATCTTTCATTTATTTGCACTGTTTTTTCTGCGGATTCCGGCGCGTTTTCCTCAGTAAGTCCCACAGGAACTGTGTACTTAGAACGTGGTAAAAAAACACGACACGACTCCGTGTTATTTTATTGTGACTGGTTGATAGACTAACACGTGGCTGACGCATGGGTCTCTCGATCAATAGGGGATCGTCCTATGCTTGATTATGTACATTATTCTATATGTGATGGTTAATAATACTTAAAAGAACCACTCCTGTGAAAACTGCATAAAAATTGGTTAAAAAATGAACCAGTAATTCATATTTCAAATATTGTAATGTGTATAGTGGGCGCGTTGTGGGGATATTGCTTTATCTCTTTCTTTTGCACGGGTCGTAATTCCCGATGACGTCAAATGCGGGTATTGCGTCTCTTTTCTGTTTCTTGTTAATTACCCCTTCCAACGATATTCAACGACTTATAACTTATTGATTTTTTACCGGATTTTAATAACTCCTTCTGTGTTATAATTTAGGTAACATAAATATTTGATAATAGTAAAGAACAAAATTGAGTCCGGTACCCTATTAAAAACATCAACATTAGACATCGACATACGAGTCGCATTTTTTAGTACATTCTAAGGAGGCTGTGTAATCTTTATGGAATAAAGTGGATTAAGTCACTCTCTACTATTTAGGGAAATATGACGCCATTGGCCACATTATTTTTACATTTTTTAGATTTAAACATACGAGAGCATTATGTTTTATTTAGTTTCATGGTTGTGCTTTGTATACTATTTATGATAAATTTATTATCTATGGTACAATTTGAAATTTCCATCGAGGAATTATTTCGTAGCATAAACTATTATCCCATTTCAATATTTTTTCCGCAACACTACGACTGAACAAAACAAACACACAACACTCCATTAACCGCACAGGGGTAGGCAGAAGCACCAGGTACCACAAAACACAAAAATGTATTTTGTACCATGATGTGATAGGGGACGAGACTATCGCTATATCGAACACATCTCATAGTCCGGGCTGATACTTAACAGAAAAATCCAAGGTCACTGCCCGACCCGAAATGCGGAACCGTGACTTCAGAGCAGTGGTGTGCGTGCGATCTGTCATTAACAATTGTTTATAATGTATTTTTTTTATAAATACTTTTATTACTTAATTTCATTATTTCGTTACTCAATGCCGATGGATTATGTGTTTAATTAGTTTGTAATTCTTAGAGCCATACCACAATTCTTTATTTTTTTAATTACCTAATTAAAAACCTTTCCCCTGAGACAATTCTTGTGCGCTCGGTCTCCACACCAAATGTACGTCCAAGCACGGAAGAACATTTGCCGTCGCCTCAGGCACACAGTTTAGTGAGTATAATATATTGAGGCCTATGAGAGCTCGCGGACATTTCCCCTGTGCCCATCCTAAAAGAGGGTTTCTATGCATTCCTCCCTGATTTCAGTAGGCCATTCGCAGGTTTCCTCGGAGAGAACGAAAGCCTACTCAAAAAAAAGTCCAATGAGAACCACGTGAGTGATTTTTTAAGGAATTACCGTTTATGTTGATTTTAAATCTTATTGAACAATGTTAAAAGAAAGTATGTTTGAAATGAAATTAAATGAGACGAGCTAGTAGTCTTATTAACTGGAAATCGTCCTGACTGCCAATAAAAAACAAAATCGACACCTAAAACTAAGACAAGCTAAGACAATATACATATTCTCAAGCCTCAAAATGCTCATCTTCATATCGCTCGCACAATGCTATTTGGCTACATTGCAGTGACATCTATCCAGAGATTCTAATGGTAATGACCCACCGTCTGCCAAGCTCCCATTATCTCCCATTTATTTGCAAGAGCACATCCAATCAAATCAGAGAATCTTTAAGCTACGCATTACGCAACGAATGATATTAAGAGTGGGGGATACGCGAATCTCAACATCTATATATAAAAGATTATTATCTAATGAGTGATAGTATCACAAATTTCCACCGTTTCGTCTTACAAGTGTGTGACAGTTAATGAACCATAGTACAAGGTAATTAAGGCTATAAAAAATAATCAGTGATCGTCATAAATAAGTTTGAGTCTCGAAATTGAAAAGTGGTGAGAAGTGGTTAGTTGGAAATTGATGAATATTAAGCTTTGGTAAGGAGTGAAATTGAATCTATCATAGATCGTTCATGAACTTAATCAAATGCGTAAAGATCAAAATTTCGAAATAATAATGATTTCTTATGTTTACGCGAATATTAGACATCGAAAACCTTTCGTCCTTTTCAGACGACCTGTACCTTAGCCCGCCCCTGACCATGAACCCTGCAAAGTCTTATAAACGTCTGGAGATAATTAAAGTTAAAAAAAACGCAACAAACTCTGAAAAAAAAAATATTGGAAATAACATTCTTAATGACAAATTTAGAATTTATTTATTTGTCTCATGACGACGCTTTGAAAAGACCAGACTACACCTGATGTGAAGTGCAGTGCAAGATAATAGAAAATTCAACTACCGAGACGCTCTTTTTTGACGATAACCACAATAATGCAGAATTTTATATATTTTATTCCCTTTGTGATTCTGATTCTCTCTGATTGATCTAGATAATCGAAATAATGCCGTCTCATTTTCAGCATCAAGATGAATAAAAAGTCGACAACCAACATTGACGCTGCAGAGGTCGAGCATCAGAAGGCAAAAGTCATGTCTTTGGAAAATGCATTGTCGCTAACAGGTACCTATTTTTCATCATGTAAAACAAATATCATAGAAATAAATAGTCATTAGTTAAAATAATTACAAATGTTTGTGGACAAATATTTAAGTATTAAGTACTGATTCCTGTAACGGATGAGACTTCTGTTCCTGGTTCCAGGCCAAACAAAACTCTGACTTCAGACTTTAATATTATTATTAAACTTTAAACTGAAAATTATCTCCGCCTTACGTGTTATAATAAAATAACCTTTTTATCAACATTTTGATGTAAAATACGATGCAAATATTTTTCTCTGCAGATAATAATCTGGAAAAACAATTTGACTTTCTTGTCAGGTTTTGGCAAATACAACTTCAGCCTCTTAGTGGTGTGCAGCATGACTCTTCAAGCGATGGGAATGGATCTCTTCGGCATCAGTTTTATAGTGGCAGCCGCTGTTTGCGATCTTGAATTGACCATGCAACAAAGGGCACTGCTCACAGCCACACCTTTGATAGGTAAGTAGAGTTTAACCTATAACGAGCTGAATGTTCACTGAAAAATGTATGAAATGAAAAAAATCATGATTCCTGAGGGTTGTGCACTCGTATAAAAAATTAAATTAATTTATTCCTTATTTTACGAGCATATAAATGAACTGCTCTAAACAACAATAAAAAACCAATTGTATTTTGTTTTTCTCCTCTCCTTATCATGTATTGTAATCTTTACCTTAACTGATTTTGAAAAGAGCAACACCAGAGTGTCTTGCCCGTTTTTCTCTGGTGAGAACTGCTTTCCGAACTGGTGGTAGAGTTAATATTGACGGAATCTAAATAATGGATAAGATTTTACGGATACAAATAAATTATTTCATTTCAATGAACGCAGACATAAATGTATAATTTTGTTGGGTTGATGATTATTCTAGGTGTGGTCCTCGGAGCTCAAGCGTGGGGCTACATATCAGACACCAAAGGCCGGCGCCTGACTCTCGTCCTCTCGATGTCTCTCGGCTTCGTGTTTGCAGCTCTCAGTTGCTTCTCACCAGACTGGAAGACCATGGCTGCCCTGAAACTCATGTCATCCACCTTGTAAGTAAGATATTTTTACAAATATAAGTTCAAAACAAAAAGACCCTAATCCGTTTAGCGTCATAGTAATAACAACATCCAATGCCGCACTTTCAATCGCAAAACGCAATTTAAGTCTCATGATATTAGATAATTAAATTGACCACTAAGTATTAAACGGAGTACAATGACGCGCTGATGTTCAGCAGCAGGGAAGTGTGGTAGGATAATACATTAATAACCAAAATGAACTGTCGTGTGGCATACTAGACCTAAAGTCTAAGATGACTATCCATTGAATGACAACTAAATTCTGGACATTAGTTGAGAAATGATAACTGCATTCAGCAGACATTGTACCTACGTTCCTATATCAAGAGAAAACGTGCACCCACGGCGCATCATGCACTTTTACAATCATAATATGTAAAGAAGCTTTCTCGAAAGATTACGTGACATTAAAAAGAAGTAATTATGAAAATAAAGAACGATAACACTTTACTATCTATTAAGGTCGACGACATTTGTGAATCAAGAGCAGGTCAAGTACATCCTCTGTGTTCTAACAATTCAAGGTCTAAAGTTCTTAATCTTTACTTGAAATATTCTTCTGTTGTATTTCGGCTTGAAGGCTGCTATCGTAATGTAAGCACTATGCATTGTATACCTAAAATCCAATGCCTTCTGATAAAAAGTACAGAATGTAATTTAAAGTTTACAAAAGGATTGTTACTGTTCATTGGTACTTGTGGCTTATGATGGGAATAATTAGTTCAACTCAACATAAAAAAGAACTTTAATAATATGATGCCATCTATACTTATAATAAATCTGTAGAGAGGTCAATTCTGTACATGAAATATATTTCCAAAATAATTATCAGGGGGTGATTAGGGATCGATACTGATGCCAAAAATGCAATTAGTAAAATTTTTGTCAGTCTGTCTGTCTGTCTTTCTGTCTGTCTGTCTGTCTGTCTGTCTGTCTGTCTGTCTGTCTGTCTGTATAACCGTTATAGAAACAAAAACTACTCGACGGATTTTAACGAAACTTGGTACAATTATTTGTCATACTCCTGTGCTGGTTATAGTATACTTTTCATCACGCTACAATTAATAGGAGCAGAGCAGTGAAGGGAAATGTTGGGAAATCGGGAGAAGTTACTCCATTTTTTAAGCTTCCGTCGCGTGTGCAACCTTAATGGTTAAAGCTACGCAGAAATCATGTATGACGGAAATATTCTCCTTAAAATTATGTAAAAAATATCCCACGACAGCATATGTCTATCTTTTATGGTTGACTCACAATAACACGTGTAACTCCCGATAGCTTAGCAGTTCGAAGCTTTCTCATTATATTTGTCTACTCTTACGTTTATAACACTCTCAGTCATCCCTAATTAAAAAAGTAAATATTCCATAAAAAATAATCATAGAAATCGGTATAGAAACACCAAAATTATACATGAAATACGCTAATAATAAGCCTTCACGCGTGAATACTGAATCATGCTATAAGCTTCCTTCGATTTCACCAGGATCCCATCATCAGACCCTGACCGGACAATCGGACCACCTGCATACCACCATACATTAAAAAAACATCCCGACAAATTGAGCACCTCCTCCATTTTTCAAGTCCGAAATCCACGCGGGCGAAGCTGCGAGCGGAAGCTAGTTTTAGAATATGTATGTTCGATTATTAAATTTCAAATACTTGGTTCATTACCTAACCGATTAGACCTTTTTATCAGATATATCCGCGTGCCATCTTATTCTAGATTTATCACTATACTTGACGTCATGGAAGCGACGCGTTATCAGTAATTGTCAACAGAACGGTTTTCCGTGTTAAGCAAACGTATTCGATAACGTACCCCCCACGAGACAATGCATTGTTAACATCCCGTTTTAGCTAAATATTTGCGTTTAGTTTATCACATCTGTCGTTTGGGTTTTTTCTTGCATTGTTTGTAGTATTTCAATGTGACGCTTTGTTCAAGCTAAAAACAACATGATTAGACAATACTGCATAGTACCAGACATATTGACGATTAAGTTTATTTACTTACAGTTTAACTTATAAAAATTTCGCAGAACTATACTTAGTTAAAACACAAATTTACTCGATCAGTAAGTCAAACTCGCCATCTTGCCTGTTAATAAAGTTTAAACTAGGAACCGATGATGTTTTGACAGCTATTTAAGCAAGTCTTAACCACCTTATAACGCTAAAACTAGTTTATAACGAAGATTGAATGTGTTTATTACGGCAATATAGCATATTGCCAATATGATCATCACGTATTGCGATACCTTCATATGTCTTCGAAATTCTTTTTTGGAGAATTCTCATGTGTGTAGATTCCACCACGATGATTTCTTTCACCGTTAAAGAAGGATACTTGATTTAAAATACAGAATTTCAAAAAATCAGAGGTATGTGTTTAGGGTTTTGATCCTGCACACATGCATCTCGGCAGGCCGTTCCGTTTCAAACTAAGCTATCCTGCACTTCCAGTTTGCAATGCTGGAATAAAAGAGTATTACTCGTATGCGAGAAACCTACCACCTATTACAGTACAGTATTCATTTCCAGCACATCAGCGAGTAACTCGGGCGCCTACACACTACTCGGAGAGAGTTGCTCGTGCCACTCCCGCGGCCATGCTGCTTTGTACCTGTGCTCTCATGTGCTCCCAGGCTTCTGCTGCGTGTAAGTCAATAATTGCAACAAATTATGTTAGGTTTGGTAAAACTCTACGTGACTCTATCAGTACTTTCAACAGCATCTGACACACTACATTAGATCATATTATAATATAGTCCAAAAAATGTCATTAGAGACATCTTTTGGTGGTTACCCGAGTTTAATAACAGCCTGAGGTATTAGATGTATAACGGCAAAGAAGAAAGTAGACAATTTATCCAGAATTCCTCTGGTATCTTGGAGATTTAGACATGGTGAGAACCTACCTACGGTGTCTCGCTTTGTCATATCAATAAATAAAATTTCTATTTACAGTGGTAGCCTACCCAATTTTACCTTTGGAGTTTTCTTACCACATCGAATTCTTGGGCATCACATTCAACTCCTGGCGTCTGCTAACCGCGGTGATGGCAGTACCCTGCGCCGTCACGGCCTGTCTATTGCTCTTCTTCTACGAGAGCCCCAAGTTCCTCGCCTCGCAGGGACGCTACTCTGAAGCCTTGGACGTCCTGAAGGGCATCTATGCTTGCAACACTGGCGACCGTACTGATAATTTCCCGGTAAGTACATATGTTTTTAGATGTAAAATTGTAATCACTAACCATGAAGAGCACCCCACATCTTTAAAAGTAGAAGCAAAGATGGGAAGTCGATGTAAGGGTTTTAAAATGACTGTGATAATTGCTTATAATATTTTTTATTTGATTTCGTATCGACACATTAGGTATCCAAACTGCTGGAGGATGAAGAGAACCAGTCCATAGTACTCGAAGGTTGCTTCCTCAGATCCTTGTGGCAGCAGACAGCGCCGCTGTTCCGCTCCCCGCTGCGAAAAGATACCCTCAGCCTTTTCTACCTGGTCATCATCATCTATATGACGTAAGTCGTTTTATACTAAATTATTCCTTAGGAATAATACTCTTAAACTAGAGGGATTTCAGTTCTATATCATCAAGTTACTAGTTGTGCGAAATTGTATTAATGAAACTAAGTCTCTGTAGATACTACGGCAAATCCAAAAGCACACGATGAAAAAAAAATTAAAACGTAACTAGAGGAATTGTCAATAAACTAGAAATTGAGGAGGGGAAGTGACTGTTGGGAATTAACCTTTTGACTCTCAGACCCGCACAGATAAAGGATCTAAACACGCAGTTTGTATACATATGAGATGTCAAATCATTTTGTTGTTTAGTGGCAGCGGCTTCATCCTCTGGTTGCCCTACATCATGAACAACCTGTTTATAGTGCTGGAGTCCGGCGGAGGCGATGGCATGAACCTCTGCAGCGTTATTAGATATACCGAAGAATATACTCTCTCCGGAAATGACACAGTAAGTACAATTATTGTGTGTCATTTTTAGAACATTACGTAAGAAGTTTCCTAACAGCACCTCTCACACTTTTATCGAAGTCAAATATGTGTGCTTACAAAAATTATATTAATGTTCATAACAACATAGAGTTTGACATGAAATATTACTGTGCTTCTAGGCCATAGGAGAAGTCTGCAACGATACGATCCAAGAAACAACATTATTCTCCGCAATGATCTACGGTGCTCTAGCCAGTTCTTCGAATTTGGTGCTCTCTGACCTGTGGTGGCAGAAAGAGGCTCGCTATGATGTGCATCCTGGCTATGTCCGCCACATCCGCGATACTCGTGAACCTGGTGAGGGTCCCGCTTGCTGGTGGAATCTTCTTCTTCTTCTTTATAATGTGTGCTCTCTCGATGGGGCTGCTGAGCGTCTACTTTGTGGAGCTGTATCCCACTTCACTGAGGTAAGTTGGTTTTCATTTAAATTAATCGACTGTTGCGTAGGCAGTTTATGAATATCTCACTTTAAATTAGATGACAGATTTAAACTCTTGCAATGCGGTAACGTAATATATTTATATATATATATATATATATATATATAGCACACTATGTTATGTGGTGTGCTCGCCAGGATTTCTCACTATTTCCGTTTAAGTGCAAAAGACGCGCTGTAAACATATTTGTCTACATTCTACAGCATAAATGGGCTACTATCACTTAGATACCAACTAAATACGAGCCTGCTCTTTATTACGAATTTCCTTTGACTTCTCTGTATCTTTTAAGCTGGCCATGCACTTACAAAACTGCTGGCAATTTGGGTATTCATTTACCACGATAACCAATTAGCATATCATATTTGCGTTACTTCTGAGTTCCGATATCAAAAACTAGATTGTTGATTTCACTCGTCATATTCGTTATCACGTAATATGCGATCCTTATTATTATTAAATATTTGTTTCAAATAAAAACACCTGTTTTGATATGTATTTGTTTGATATAAATTACGGATTAGCGATTTTATAACGAAGTGGGTAAATACGAAAAATCCCACACCAAAGTAGGGTCGACGTAGCATACTTAGTATGTTTCTTTCTTTCTTACTCAAATTTCACGTCTACCTGTCAGATATCAAGCTCCTTTCATAGAAAAGACTTGCCGATATACAGTGCGTAAATTATAAATCGTTCAAGACTTTTCTTCTTAAATTGCAAATGTTAAAGTGCGTCATACCATTATTTTTTTTCAGAGGGATGGCTTCGTGTCTCTCGGTGATGGTTGGGAGATCCAGCGCGTTCCTGGGTGTCAACGCTATTGGGGCTTTGTTATCCCTTAACTGTGAAGGCACATTCTACGGCTGGGCCTTATTGCTATTAAGTAAGTTCGCCCCTTGCAATTATCTACCGCTACTTGACCAGTAGGCAGTAGTTTATTTGAAAAAAATGATAGTTTTATCAAAATACGGCCTCCATGAGGCCAGCGACCTCGACAAATGTCTTAATCTTTTCAATATCTACAAGAAGAGAGCCTTGTACAGTTGTGGAATGGTTTTAAATAATTGTTTATATTATACCACTACTATTGAAGATTATAAAATATTGCACCACGTTGGACAAACTAAGAGATAAGTCTCATTAACTGATAATATAATGTATTCTTTTCAGGTGCGTTGATAACAGCATGGTTCCTACCACGGGACCGGAGATCCCCCCAAAGTACACACACTGAACCTTTAAGAAGATAGTTAAGTCTAAAACAGTAGAAGTGTTTCATCAGTTAACCTTCCCTGTTGTTATTTTGAGATATTTCATGAACCCAGACGCTAAAATTAAACGCTGTTGTGATTAGAACAGCTAAAGGATTAGTGTCTGTATCAATTGACTTCGCCACTAACATTTGATGGAAGTTCAGTGAATTTGATTAGTCGTGGCGAAATATTTTCATCAGCCTCTTGTCCTTTTTCACTTTTTTCATAAAGAAGTGATTTAAAACAGCAAAAAACTCCGCGGTGGGCCTCTTCGGCGTATTTGGGACGGCTGCGGGATCCCCTGACTGAAGTGTCTAAGTCTACGTCTGCAGCCGTCCCTGCGCGGTGCCGATTACTGCAGCCCGTCTCCTGGTTGAGGAATTTAAAACAGCAGATGATGCATTCATTTCAAGATGTTATGTCAAAAGCCATTTCACAGTCATACTACACATAAGTATGGTCAGAAATGACATTTTAAGGACTTTATTGGAAACGGAAAGTGACGTTGATTTCATCATTCCCTACAACTCCAATTCTAGTAGAATCGAGGGCAAATACTCCTTAAATTTT
>NC_051135.1:13862963-14069217 GCF_014839805.1 Manduca sexta
GAAAAAAGACCGAAGAATATTTATTATGATATTTTTCCTGGATAATTTCTGATAACATTTTTATATCACATAGGTAATTCGGTTTATATGAATTAGAACAGTCAATAACTTTGAAATGCAATTAAGATTTACGCTATGACTATCCATATAATTTTGATAAATAATCCGATTTTGACGATGTTGTATTTGAGATGTCCTTTAAGGGTCTGATATGACAACGTTTTAATCTAAAACAGGATCTTACGCCATCACTCTGCGAACAAATAGTAATTAAGAATAAATATTTATAATATGTAATAAAATCTTGCAATATTTTCCTATAATAAAGTTATTTCCTATAATTAAGTTTGTACAATATGGGTTTTCCGTTCTGCACATAACCTTCAGGTATATCAAATAAGCTAACTTGTAGGATCAACAGTATATTATATTTCTGTTGGTTGGATATATTTTATATCGGCCTTTATAGCGACCATCGTATGCAAGTTGTTAAAACGCGCCGTAATGGCGCATGTAAGTATGTCGCGTTCCGTGATCAGCCTGTGTATGTCCGGTTCCGACAGGCCGGCATAATTGTGTCGACTACCGAGGGGTAATCATCTTTTGTCGCTGACATTCTATTCGATTCCACTCCAATTACCATCAGGTGCACTGGAGTCAGTATGTCATGTATTTATAAAAAAAAATATCTAAAATTACAAGTGGTAATCAGAAAAATTTTACCTTCCTTTTGGTACAGAACCCAATGGTGTAAGGAGATTGTATCACCAGTGTTTAGATTTTTGATCATATATTTATAAATCGCTGAAGGAAACTGCACCACCACTGATACTATTTCACGAGATAAGATAATGGGATTTAAATGTCTAAAACTAATAAGATAACTTATGTAAGAACGGTAGTCTTAAAAATTCTGTGTCTACTAGTATTGTAAAGAGAAGAAAATTTGTAGGGGCTAATCTTTGGAGCTCATCATTATCATCAGCTGCATGGGCCTACCCCAAAGATTTCCAGATCAACTTGTTGGAAGCGCATCCAGCGAGCTCCCGCGATTTTTATTAGGACGTCTGTACACCTCGTAGGTGGACGTCCGCCGCTGCGCTTATCAGTTCTTTGCCTCCACTTCAGTACCATCGTGCCTCATCGGCCATCTGTTCATCTTTGGAGCTACTGAACCGATTTTAAAAGTACTTTCACTAATAGGAAGCTTCATTAATCCTAAGTTCTATAGGCTGGAGAATTATTTTCAAGCGGGCGGAGCGGCCGGCAAGAGTTAGTAGTTTTAACAATCTCTAGTAGTATGAGCTGTGGAACAGGGGAGCTGGTGTTAAATCCCCAATTTGGTAAACAGTTTGTGTTTTTTCTAAAACGAATTGTCCGGTCATCTGCAGTCAACTGGAGTTCTGAAAGATTTTGCAATCTCGGCCGAATCGTGTTAAAAAACGCACACAATCTTGACCTATGATTCAAACCATGGACTTATCCAGCCCATAAGCTGCAACAAGATCAACTAGGCAAGTTTTATATTACAAAAATGCGTAGCGTTTTTATTCTGACTGTACATGATCATAATACACCTGCTACTAGTTTCATTGTAAACTACGACACACATTTTATTAACACTGAACTATTTGATGTACATTAATCGCTTTCTTTGAATCTTCATAGAAAAGGGATGAAGAGAGTACGCAATGGATTTGAAGTTAGACTTTAGTGCCAGCAAATTATGGCATGTTGCCAATCAGGAATGACACTAGATGGGGTTTTCTTTTGCGTGTTCGATTTAGATTTATTATTATATAAATAGTTATATTATGATATCAAGTTCAAGGTTTTGTAACTGAAAAAAGTAAATAGGAATTTTAATCGACTATATATTACCTATAATTACAATTGGTAGATATTTTTGTAAATTAAGACAAATGATTTCCTATGTTTACGCGAATGTTAGACATTAAAATTGAACTATTATTTCGATGTCATCGCGGTTTTTATATCATAATTTTCTCCCGACGTTTCAAAGACTGCAGCCTTCGTGATCACAGAGCGGACTTAAAAAAATCGGGAGAATATTAAATATAAAAAAGTGATAAAATCCAAAAAATAGTTTAATTTCAAAATTTAGACTACTGAGAAGATACTACCATCTTCAAAAGGCGAAGCTATAACTGCAAATGAAGCAGTTGGTTCGATTCCCGCAACATCTACCTATTAAGTGACACCGGGAATGGACGACAGCGTGAGTAGCCTCATATTGCCATAGACGCCAAAGCCGTCCTTTAGAGCGAGCAAAGTCTGACTCCACCTCGTTCTTCAAGGCTAACCTTCAAGCGAGGGCACAGGCCTAAATAGACACTTGCCGGACGAACCCGGGGCTAATTCTGTAGCCTCGGGTGACACCAGCAAGTGGAGCACAATTTTTTTTACGTTTTGAATGACGAAACGAGATAGCCATTCGCCTGATAGTAATCGATACGACCGCCCATTAACATTAGAAACACCATCCAACACCTTGAATTACAATTACATTATTTGGTATTCCACTGCGCTCGCCATCCGGAGACATGAGATGTTAAGTCTTATTCTGTCCAGTAGTTACACTGGCTAGAATGTCCTTCAAACCGGAACACAACAGTGACTAAACACTGTTGCTTGGCGGTAGAAATAGACATTGCGGTGGTACCTACCAAGACGGACATTCACATATTATGAGAAACCTACCACCAGTTAACATTACATATACTAAATCTATAAAGACTTGATATACATAAGTTTAATGATTTTTTCCACAAATAAACACGGACAATACCGAAAGAATTATAGCTGCGATGCCTTCTTTAAGGAAAATATTAGAAATTAGACAAGGAAGGCGATAATTGAGGCACCAGATATCTCACATGAACCACAATAGCAATCTCACTCGACCGCGACTTTTGAGTGTTCACGTAATTTCTTTTATATACGATAGAAGAAACTACCGTATATAAAATTAAAATACTATGTTCAACTGTTGAATGTTATTAGTTTACTAAGCTAGAAACCCTCTCAGAAATCAACTACCTATGTGCCTACTGTTTTGTAAGAGCAACACCTAAGATTGTGTATTCATTTACGAAGACACCCTCTCACAAATCAACTATTAAGCGTCTACTGTTATATTAGAGCAACGCCCAACGTTGTGTATTGCAGCAATGAAATAACAAGGTTTATAACTCAGTTAATAGAAGATTAATAATAATAATAATATCAGCCCTGTATTATATACTTGCCCACTGCTGAGCACGGGCCTCCTCTACTACTGAGAGGGATTAGGCCTTAGTCCACCACGCTGGCCTAATGCGGATTGGTAGACTTCACACACCTTCGAAATTCCTATAGAGAACTTCTCAGATGTGCAGGTTTCCTCGCGATGTTTTCCTTCACCGTTAAAGCGAACGATAAATTCACAAAGAATACACACATGATTTTAGAAAAGTCAGAGGTGTGTGCCCTTGGGATTTGAACCTGCGGACATTGGTCTTGGCAGTCCGTTCCATACCCAACTAGGCTATAGCCGCTTAATAGAAGATTGCATACTGTAAATTCAATTTTGTGTTAACGTCACGTTTTACGCAATTTAACTTCATAAATAGGGGAAATCTTTCCAATTCCTTTCTATCTTTCTATTTGACTAGTAAAGTTTTATATTACAGACAAATAAGTCGACGGTCCTTATTAAAATTAACTGTATTTATTTAACACAATAAGGATCGAAATGCTAATCGCCATGGTAATATAACAGTAAACAAGCGATGTATATTCGACTGTCCCTAGGTAAAGTATTGAATCTGTAAAATAAAATTTTGCAACTTCGATACTTTACTTAGGGACCGTCGAAATGTTCGATGAGACTCGCTGATCTCTACCTCTCGGTGTCATAAAATGCGTGCCACTGCTGATCCTGGCTTACAGGAGTTGTAATGGTGGATGGTTGACTGCCTCGGCGGCGTAGTTATAATTGTACACGGTACAAGTAATCCAAGGTGTAAATGTGACTCTGATGTTGCCTTTCCTTTTGGTAAGTGGGATGGTTAGTTATGTTTGAAAGTAGCCAACTGATACATGTTAAGTATAAATTGCTTCAACATTTATATAAGGAGTTATTAATGAAGACGTTATGCAGCATTGCCAACTTGTTTCTCCAGGCACACGGTAAGCGCCATTAGCTACATTATTTTGTTTTAATATATTGATAAATAAGTTAATTTAGTCGATGTAACGCTTAATTAATTTAGCTAGTTAGTGGAAGGAATTGTAGAATATAGTATTGTTTCTAAATAAGTGTCGATACGAGCAAAATACTCGCCTGGTAAACGAAACGACTAGTCAAAAACAAGGAACAATATCATCAAGAATTTTGAATCACAAAGCTCTAAGTATATGGCAGTCCACTACGTTCGTCGCCTGAGACATTAGACATTATTAGGTCATATAATGCCTGATAATCATATTACTATTATACATAAGTAGATATAGTCCATGGACAATATTTTAATGACATCTTTTCTCGCCAAGAACTAACCTACCAGCTATTTTTCAAAAAGGATTTCAAATCTCCATAATTGAGTTTTTATATTTTGTTATCTATATATTTTCATAATATATTTAATTTATGCTCCGCCTTTCTGACAAAAAAAAATTAAGACATCAAATAACTAATTACGATAACAAAAATAATTCCCCAAAATGGTCCAAAAATACATTTAAAAATCATTAGCCATTAAAAACATTTTTTTTTAATTTATTTTTCATTAAGTATATGTAATAAATTAATCGCTGGCACTGACCGATCCGATTTATCGGCCGCCGATTTTCTACGGCAACCTTTGATAGTTGTAAGTCGGGCTTTGTTCTCTATTATATTGTAATCACATAACAAGGCCGTGTTAAGTTATCCACATGAAATACACGTGGTATGCTAGAGAATTTGGGCCCAGATTGGTTAATAAGATACCGCAGTCTTAAATAAAACCGGAAAAGAGCGAGTTGGATTCGCACAATGAGGGTTACGAATAAATTTATAGCTAAGTTATATAATTTCGAACTTGACAAACTTAACTTTGTCGTTAGAAACCCAAAACAATTATTGCACTAACCGCAAATGATAAGTTTGTAATAGTAAAATAACTTTTATTGTTTTTAAAGTACCTAAGTATTTACGGTTTTCAGTGTTTTTTTCTTTACATAATAATACATTGGTTATTGCCGAATTTTATAATTGTAGGTTAACGGAATGTACCCTATAAGTTTTGATTGCTTTGTAAAATCGTAAAACATAGGAAAATATGCATTACAAGCGGTCTTATTTTTTGATAGCGCTAACTTACAAGTATTTTTTTTTACAACAAAAAAGGATTATGATTAATTCTACCCCCAAGGGGATAAAATAGGGGATGAAAGTTTGTATGAAACTTTGTCAATTTTGAACCGATTGGGCTGAGACTTTGCATGCATAAAGCTACTATGACGTAGGCATCCCCTAAGAAAGGATTTGGATAAATTCCACCCCTAACGGGATAAAATAGAGGATGAAAGTTTGTATAAATCTTCTTAGATTTTCGACTGATTGAACTGAAATTAAAGATTGGAGCTACTATGACGAAGACGTTCACTTAAATAGGATTTTGATAAATTCAACCCCCATGGGGATAAAATTTGTTTGAACCTATCAGTATCGGGAAAATATGTAGCAAGATTTTTATCATACAGTGGACTTTTATCCCCGAAAACTTCACGCGGGCGAAGCCGCGAGCAAAAGCTAGTTACTTTGATAAAATGATATATATTTTTAGACATAGTCAAACCACGACTGAATTGTATAATTTTACTTAGGGTTGCTTCACCAAGTAATAAACCATTTTTCGAAGTAATATGAAAAATTTGCTAAAATCATTTGATACGGAAGTAATATGTAGGAAAAGTATTTATGTAATTTGTATCTTTTGGGTTTGTTGTATATATGAATATTTTTGGTATTATTTATAAATATTTATTAACAGTAAATTCTATATTATGTCATACGTTGCATGACAGTGCGGATTTTAAAAGATACACAGCTGTAATTAAAATTAAAGTTTAAAAGTAATCAACCGTAAGATTCAAAAATAAAGAACAAAGAAAGCTTAAGGTGGTAGCTCAAGGTCCATTTTCATACATTTTGTTTCGGCTTTAATCTGGGTAACTAAACAAGTATTGGCAAGTAAAGAATTTAAATTCACGTCTAGTTAGTGATTAGTTCTCGCAGTTGAAGAAAAACGTAAAAATAATTAATAATCATGGATATTTCGGCCTTTAAAATTTAATATGACGAAATTTTAAAGGCAGAAATATCCATGATTATTAATTATTTTTACGTTTTTCTTTCAACTGCGAGAACTAATCACTAACTAGACGTGAATTTAAATTCTTTACTTGCCAATACTTGTTTAGTTACCCAGATTAAAGCCGAAACAAAATGTATGAAAATGGACCTTGAGCTACCACCTTAACAGAAAATATATTTGCGTACTAATATTCATAATGCATGATCTCATCACATGAAAATGGATAAACATTAATTCAAATGTGATATCGAAGTCTTGGTAACTAAGATAAAGTCACATAGTAACAATTAGATGTTTGAGAGCGGAAGGAATCCCAATTTCTAATAGAAGCATAATGGGTCAGAGTAGTTAAGTAATCATTGAAGGAAGTACTGATTGGTAAAGACGAATCGGCAGTTAACTACTAGTTAGGTTTTTATAACAAGTTTTTGCCCTCGGCTGCTCTCGTACTGCCTCTAACTTGGAATGAAAAGTGAAATACTTAGGATTGAGGATGATTGAAATTACTAAGAGAACATTCGGAATAGAACAAGATGTTTTCGAGATCAACAAAATGAAAAGAAAGAATGTAATTAGGGAATGCAATATCGTAAAGCATGAGATCTTGCGAGACTGGATTCATGGTCTCGCGAGATCTCGACTAGGACTAAATTCTCGCGAGATTGCATTCCCTAAATGTAATATTAAATAAAGTTTATTTCCAATACTAAGAACAAAATTAGAAATAAACGCAAATAAATTTCATAGCAAAATCACAAAGATGGCGAAGGAACTGACTCGGCTTCACTGCTGTTTAAAGTTTATAACCCAGCGCCAAACAGTTCCAAGATAATATTATAAAGCGGACATTGGGAAAGATTGTCATACAAAAATTTTGCGCTTATTTAATGATTAACAACTCAATCTACCGTAAAATAGTAAAACAGCAATTTAAAATACCTCATATTTTTCCATATCATGATTTGCACGTTTTTAAACCGAATATTAATATATCTTTTGTAAATATATTATTTTTCTATTATATTAATATCTAAGGACGCTGTAACATCTTGTCACACGGAAATTTCATTTAAGACAGCGACTTATTACCAATCTATTTATCTATACTTATAATAAATCTGTAGAGAGGTCAATTCTGTACATGAAATATATTTCCAAAATAACTATCAGGGGGTGATTAGGGATCGATACTGATGCCAAAAATGCAATTAGTAAAATTTTTGTCTGTCTGTCTGTATAACCGTTATAGAAACAAAAACTACTCGACGGATTTTAACGAAACTTGGTACAATTATTTTTCATACTCCTGAGCTGGTTATAGTATACTTTTCATCACGCTACAATTAATAGGAGCAGAGCAGTGAAGGGAAATGTTGGGAAAACGGGAGAAGTTACTCCATTTTTAAGCTTCCGTCGCGTGTGCAACCTTAATGGTTAAAGCTACACAGAAATCATATATGACGGAAATGTTCTCCTTAAAATTATATAAAAAATATCCCACGACAGCATATGTCTATCTTTTATGGTTGACTCACAATAACACGTGTAACTCCCGATAGCTTAGCAGTTCGAAGCTTTCTCATTATATTTGTCTACTCTTACGTTGATAACACTCTCAGTCATCCCTAATTAAAAGAGTTAACATTATTAAATCGTAGAAATCGGTATAGAAACACCAAAGTTATACATGAAATACGCTAATAATAAGCCATCACGCACGAATACTGAATCATGCTATAAGGATTATTTTTGTATATATATAAGGTCGCGAACGCACAGGCAGGCGGCTTGCTTGGCACCTAGAGGTTAGCGAATCACCTAGCGAGTAGCTTCGTAAAACGAACATTCTCGAACGTTCGCGACCGGCCTAGCAGCTAGGCGCCAAAACAACTGAACAGCACATCAAAACCACTGAACTGTGAGGAAGGACATAGGCTACTTCTTTTTATGAAAAACGACGGAAACGCGGACGAAGTCGTCTATGCTATATAAAATATCGAAATCGTCATAGGTTTGCCTATAATGTTAGAGGAGTTCCTTCGATTTCACCAGGATCCCATCATCAGACCCTGACCGGACAATCGGACCACCTGCATACCACCATACATTAAAAGAACATCCCGACAAATTGAGCACCTCCTCCATTTTTGCAGTCCGAAATCCACGCGGGGGAAGCTGTGGGCGGAAGCTAGTCTATAATAACTTTCTGAGGAAAAATTTGCCCTGATGTTCAGTCTATAACTAACTATATAGTTTAACGTCTTAGCTCAGAGCTAATTTCAGCCAGTCCTTTGATGTTATGCGCTAAGTTATAAGTAGTTAAATTTTACCCACCCGTCATTCCATTGTTTGATATAGAGATGATATTATCTTCGTCGGCTGTTTTATGTTTACAGTATTTAAATCATAAACAAATACTATAACCAGCTTCCGTGAGAAACAACTGATAGAAACGTATCTTCGTAATCAGACCTACCTAATGAATATATTCACAACGAATAAATTTTACAATGTACTTAGAAGTTTCTAGTACTTAAGTTCTAGGTAAATAGTCATATTTTTGCGGTTCAATAGTTCTAAAACAATGATATATATGTACTACGTACTAGATTTGGCGTTCCGAACATTCACTGTGTTCAACTGAATTGAACTGTCATCCATTCAAACTGATTTTAGTATGGTGTCAATATGATGCTTGTGGTTGTGTATGGAGTGGCGCTCATAATATAAAAACTCGAGTCTAAGTGTAAACCTGGATGTGAATAAAAAATATTAGTCAAATAAGTAAAATTATTTGTTGTTCATATGAATAAATAAGTTATAACAGTGAAGTTTTGGTTGCCATTTTAATTCAGATTTTGAACAAATAGTTTATATGGTTGTTCGTATCTACAGAATATACGCCAATCTTCTAAAAGCTAGCATTGTAGTGTCTTTTTGTTGTGCACGTGGCCGTTTGTCAGTTAAGACTTAAGAGCCTTTTTCTCAGGAAAGCGTGGAGGTATCAGGTTGAAATTTATTAAAATTAAACTATTTTTCAGATATTATCGCGGTTTTTATATTCAAATTTTCTCTCGACGTCTCGAAAGATTACCATCTTTCATGGTCACTTAGGTGACTGAGGTGTTGGTTATCTGCAAAGTTAAAATTACAATATCTACATACATTTTACAAATATAAACCGAGACAGTCAACAAAGATTATTTTTTTATATTGCTTTGAATGATGGGACAAGCTTGTTGTTCGCCTGATGATAAGCGATAAGACCGACCATAAACAGTAGAAACACCATCCTTGAATTACAAAATATTGTTTGGTATTCCACTGCGCTCGCCATCCTTAGACAAGAGATGTTTAGTCTCATTATGTCCAGCAGTTACACTGGCTACAATGTCCTTCAAACCGGAAAACAACAGTGAGTACATACTACTGTTTGGCGGCAGAAATATGGAATTAGTATCCGATGTGGTGATAGGCTTGCCCCCTATCACATCATAGGAGGGAACACACTTGGCGAAAAATAGGTGCGCTAGTTACGCTATTGCATACCCCTTCGAAATTATGTGTCTGATGATGTGTGTGTGTGCTTTAGCCGTTTTGTTACGACTGTAAGCTCGCGTGACGTCAAATCACTAGGTGATAGAAGCATATAAAAACTATGTAAATACAATAAAAACCGTGTCAGGAAAAGACAAGTCTACCTCCATATTTTTTTGATTGACATGGGAGCGAAACCCGGAACCTTCACAAGCTAAGTGCCTGCCAGTATCGTTCAGCCGATAAAGATTAAATATAACAAACAAGAAGTTTATATTTCCATAGTTAATTTCAGGAAGAAGTTTTTTTATAATTATCGATTTCCGTGATACTGGTTGGACCACCATAATTTGTTATGTTAAATTATATACTATATGTGGTTTAATTAATTATATAAAAACTATACTTACTACATTAAGAATAAAATGGTGGTAGGTCTCTCATATATGAGAGTTCGCCTGGGTAGGTACCACCGCAATATCTATTTCTGCCGCCAAGCAGCAGTGTTTAGTCACTGTTGTGTTCCGTTTGAAGGACACTGTAGCTAATGTAACTACTGGACATAATGAGACTTAACATCTTACGTCTCAGAATGGCGAGCGCAGTGGAATACCAAGCAATACTAGGTAATTCAAGGTGTTGGATGATGTTTCTACTGTTTAGCAGCGCTCGTATCGCTTACCATCAGGTGAACGGCAAGCTCGTCTCGTCATTCAAATCAATAAAAAAAGAATGAAATTGACAGGTCAGATTGAGAAATATTTAAAAAAAGTAAGATCCGTCCTGTAATATGACAGGGGGCGATCCTCTTTCCATATCGGGCACAAAATTCCAGACTTTGGATTGATAAGTAGAAAACCTTTATAACACTTTGTCCGACCCGGGATTCGAACCCGGAACCTCAGGGCACTGATCGTATCGCGGCCGCAATATAATTACGACACCAAGGCAGGTTTGATCAGTGTCGGCCTTAACTAATGAGAGGATCTAAGCAGCATTTTTGCGGAGCCTTTCTACTCGATTGCCATAGGAGAATGTTTTTATGTGCCCCTCGCAAGCCCAAGGTCCTTGAAGCTCCTGGCCCTGGCGGTGGCCACGTTTGGCACCCCCAAACCCCCTTATGTATCCCATGCAAGCCCCAAGGTTTTTAAAACTCCTGGTCCTGGCGGTGGCCACGTTTAGCACCCCCAAACCACTAAGTTTGACAACATACCTTCTGCAGCATGTTGAAAAACTAAGTTGTACCAACATTTTCTAGTATAAAACTCCTGGCAAATCCTGAGAGAAACCCAAATAAAATTGTTTATCGTGGAAATCGAACTATAGACTCCCCTGTGGCAGCCCATCCACAATTCCAATACACCAAGAGCGCTATTACGTATGGGATTTTAATAATTCATTACGTTCATATCGCACTAGTTTTTTGTTTTTAATTACAGTAAATGATGCATTCATTTGCGTTAATTAAACTTGAACGTGTAGGTACGTTAAACTTCCAATCATTGACGCTTACAATTATAATAAATTAATATCTCCTGCGCATTTGATTTATTTCATACCCATATTAGTCGTCTGCTTTGTTCAATACTACCATCAAGTAGCAAAAAACACACATGCCACCGTTATTTCCGAATAGGATGGCAGGGGTGCAACTAAGGTCGCTACTTTTCTTCGTATGTGTTCCGTCCTATGATGTGATAGGGTACGCATGTATCGCCATCTTATTTTTTTTTTGTTTCGGACCCCGCAGTCTATACCGGGGGAAACCTGTGAATGGGGTACTGGAATCCCCCTGCTTAGCGACTGCAGAGGTCTGGAGGAAAGTTGGGAAGGAAGTGTAGGGGAAGGATAAGGAAACCTCTTAGGATTGGAGGAGGGGAGAAGGCTAGGAAATGTGCGCGAATTCTCACAGGCCTCAATGTGAATTGGTATCCATGAGGTATACACATTAAACTGTGTTCCTAAGATGGCCCCTATTAGTCGCCTTTTACGACAGGCAGGGGATACCGTGGTGGAATTCTCCAAACACCTCCAATCCACAGCGCGGAACATCTCTTAATCTACCCCTCTAAAACCTCAGAGCGGAAGTTGAACCGTACACGCCATACATCTAGCTTGGTGCAGCAATCTCCGAATTGCGATTGCAAAGCTTTCGCGCGCGAAAGTGGCATTAGTTTGAATGAAATTATTACCCGTGGTATTATAAACTATAATAAAAAGATTTACTTCATATAAAATGTCATGATGACATTCGTAGCATATCAACAGATCTTTCTAGAGCTATTCAGAAAATGCATTTATTGTCACCTGTTTATCTATACTGATATAAACCAAGAGATTATATGTTTGCAAATTTACTTGTATATTAATATAAAAAATATTAAAATCGATTTTAATCCAGTTGTGTACTGGTGATAGGATATAGTTTATTGCTCGGATAGCAACCACCGTACACAAGGTGTTACCCGCCATAGTGGCCCAAGTTAGCGTGTCGCGTTCTGGAATCAGCCTGTGTATGTCCAATTCCAACAGGCCGGCATAATTATGAAGACCGCCAAGGGGTAATCATCTATCGTCAGACGACATTCTATTGAACCCTACTCCATGTACGATCAGGTACAGTAGGGTCACACCGCCGTGCTGTATAAAAAAAAAACCTATATCGTACTCAATAGGGGACCGGCCTATGCTTGATTTTGTCCATTATTCTATATATAATGGTTAATAATATGAAAAAGAAGTACTCCTGCGAAAACTGCATAAAAATTGGTTAAAAAATGAGCGAGTAATTCATATTTAAAATATTGTAATGTGCAGAAGTGGGCGCGATGTGGGGATATCGCTTCATCTCTTTCTTTCGCACGCATCGTAATTCCCGATGACGTCACATGTGGATATTTCGTCTCTTTTCTGTTTCTTGTTAATTACCCCTTCCACCGAAATTCAAAGACTTATAACTTGTTGATTTTTTACCGGATCAAAAAATCCTTCTGTGTTATAATTTATATTATGTAAATATTTGATAAAAGTAAAGAACAAAAATTAGTCCGGTACCCTATTCTAATCTAACTTAATTTGAAACACAATATACTTGAGAAAATATTGACAAAACATTCACTCACACTTAATACAATTTTTCTTGAGTAACATGGATTTAATACTAATAGAATGGTGCAGTTCCTCATCGCTGATTAATATTCCGATTTGAGTAACATCGATTTAGATAAATATTTTACTAATAGAAAGGTGCAGTTCCTCATCACTGTTTAATATTCCGATTTGAGTAACATCAAATCAGATATATATTTTACTAATATAAAGGTGCAGTTTCTCATCCGTAACTAATATTCCGATTTTTTCTACATGTAGACTCAACAAGCCAGAGCAGGGGCACAAACTAGCGTAGTACATACATTTACACGTTGATAGTAGTGTTTGGTAAGATAATACGTTTTTGTCGCATTTACTTCGCAAATAAATGAGATATTTGTAAGGTTGTTATTGAATTAGAAATATACTCGGAAAAACCGCTGTACTCAGCGATTAATAACAATATTCTTATATTTCTTATCATTGACAAAGCGACTACGGTTTGTGTAACTATTAACAATGTGAAGTTAGTCACGTAAGGTAGCTCCGTCCTGTCTTTACGGCGCGGCGCAACGTCACTCGTGGCTGACTTCAAAGTGCAAAGTTACGAGGACTATGTGCCCTGTTGCTAGGGGGCATCTAGAAATTTCTGCCACGGCATACCTGTCATAAAAGGGACTAATCGAGGCATAAAGAGTCGTAGAGTGAGCATTGGCTCGCTCGACTAAAGCGACTCTGACGTGGATGACAGTGCGTGTAGTCTGTCCTGATGTCGTAGACGCCAATGGCGTCTTTTAGCGTACGAGGGCATCTTAGCCCACTCAATTAGATAGGTGCCGCAATGCGTTATCGCACATGGACGGATCCGCGCAGCTATCTCAGTGCAATAAGATACCTTGGGGCCGTCTTGTGTGCGACGAAGATGGCCACCGCGAGTTTTGTTTGGTGTACCGGTGTTGGGTACATACAGGTTTAGGCACTCGGCCCAATGCTCCCTCAGATGATGTTACTCCGGATTGTCGATATTGGGCCATAAGACCGATGACACCAAAATAACCGTTCCACTGATCCCCAAGCGTAGCGATAACGCGTATTTCCCCGCCAAAAAATAAAGTTACGAGGACTATAATATTGAACCTGATATTAATTACTAGGTTAATGTGCAGTATATTTCAAATTCATAAATATCGCTAGACTTATATCGGCTCCCCTTATTAGATTTTATTACTTTGCTCTTGTCAAAGCCTACAAATTAGTGCTGGTAAAAACTGCAGAAATATTGTAGTACGTATTAACAATAACAATTTGGGATAAACTGTGACTTCAGTATCCCGCGAGGCCACGGTACTGCTTGTGATAAACGCATGTAATAGGTTAAGTACATGTTTAATTTGTTTTAGTTTTTCCTATTAAGGTCTATGAGTATATAATAAGCGTGTTTAGAAGGTAACGTTTCAATCCCTCAAGTGTAAGGGAAGATCTTTAACGACTCGTGTATCGACCGAGTTAGCAATCTTTGTGAAATTTTTGGATGATAGTCAGATGTAGACGCGGAAACAGCTGAACTGATTTGGATGAAATAGGTACAGGATCATTTTGATATTGCGTTACTAAATGAAGTCACTTGCTCGTCTTTACCTTTGCTGACATTGTGTCAAAAAACATCCATTAATAAATAATATTTACACGAAATATCCAGGTTTTAATTTTCTGAATTTTTTATAACTTTGTAGTTTAATGCGAATATGGCGTGTGCGTATTTCTGACTGAAACTATGATGTTGCCGCTGCGACGAATTCTCTTAGAGTAGTAGTAGTGGTATTAGGGCACATAAAATTTAAATTACTTTTTATTAATATTTATTTTGTTCGAAACTTTCAATGTTCTATTTTACATCTACTGCTCAAGTAACTTATTTTAAAATGATATTTCCAAGTAGATAAATATATTTCATTTAGTAACGCGATGACAAAACGACTCTGTATTTACCATCTCTTTGAAATAGGGTACTTTTTATCTCAGTAATTTACTCTCGTAGGCAATACATTATTGATTTTACAGATGACAGCGGGGAACGAATTGCTCGCAGATAGAACCGCGAACAACAACCAGTACATTATATTTAAATATGCTATCGTAGTTTAAGATCGATGCACGATACTTACAGTCATAATGAGCTACTAAATGCGGTATTAGAGAGGAGTTAGTCCATGAGATTACACGTGGTAAAGCAGCGACCTCTCAAGAACAAAAAACTGTTGCCTTTTTAGATGTCGGAACTGAAATATGCGTCATAAAGGCTAATAAACTCAAACAAGTTTGTTCTGTTAATTATGTATATTTATTTTGACTTTTTATAATACTCCTTAATCATACTACTTAAACATAGTTTCCTTTGCCTGATTGTAATTAGACAATTAAAACAACTTCCCTTTTCGATTGCTTAAATTTGATTTATGTTAATTTTGTTATGAGTTTCATTTGCTTACAGGTCTTGTGGTGGCGTATTTGTTTTGGTTTGGAGGTTCTATTTCTGAGTTGAGAATTATTTATAAAATTTTGCGGTGCGGATAAATCATGAAATTTCTGAGATTGGAATGAATGTTATACAAGCCGGTCGTAAAAATCAAATTCATCCTGCAATATTAATGTGACAAGTCACTCCAATCTCACCTTAGAGTTGAATAAGGCCCGGTGATGAAAAAGACTTAATTTATCTTGCAATAAACATAAATGACTACTCTTAAAGACCCAACTATGACTGCTATCAATATCACCTACGTATCAAATGATACGTAGCCCGCCCTGTACAGCAGTAAGTCAGAAAAGCCGTTTCCGTTCTATTTCATGGTTAACTACATTATCTTATTGTTCTTACTGCTGTTCAAACAAATGCATTTCAAATTTATGTACTTGTATGAAAGCTAGATAGGAAGTTCGTTTAACATATGTTCCAAATCAGGCATAAAAAAATGTCCGTCTTTGACTTCCAACACTCTTGATTACGGCAGAGCGGTTACACCAAGCTTAGACTATCAAAAACATACAGCAATATTGCGCAAGAACTTTCAGAAGCAGTTTGTAATGGAAGGATGAATATATGTGTTGAGACGTGTCGTTGTTTTCAGGTTCTTTATTAGACTGCACTCATAATAACTTAATACTATACATTACATGACTTATATACTAAGTACATACAAGGCTCAGTTTATACTATCGGCAATATTTCAATGGTTCTTCACACATGCCAGTCGTCCTCTTTTTTTCCCAGATAAAGTGTGTTATGACTACCGCCACAAATTTTGCAAGCTTTAAAATGTCCAGAGCGTGGTTGTTGGTTCTTGGCACATGCCAGTCGCCACAAGTTTTTTTCGCAGAGAAAGTGTCTTATGACTATCCAGCCACAAGTCCTGCAAGTATTTAGAACATAGTTGTTAAAGATGCGTGGGAAAATCGTCCTGTTCAAGTTTTCTTGCTAACCTGAACTTCGGTTAAGACAAAGAACAAATAATAAACAAAGCAACATATAATTGCATAATATTTAAGTGTTCTTCGAGTCCGGATATATTTACAAATATTGCGTAACATACGAGTGTTAAATTGCGTGCTATTTCTATTTAATGAATGTTTGATGAAGGACATCAATTTGGATTGATAATTAAAAACAAAATCGATTTATAATATTTTGTTTACGCGTTACTTCTGCCTCGGAAATAAGGAGACTTTTGAATACAACAAAAACACCTTACTCAATCACCCATACTCCTAACTTGATAAAAATATAAAACTTATTTTGGATGTGGATGATCGACATTGGATGCTCAGGTAGACTTTAAACATTACGGATCAAATAATATTTTATCACACATAAAAAAACTGAATAAATAAAAGATGTTCAGCTTACCTCCGAAGAAGTCATTGATCTTATTATTCTAATAATGTTTGACATCCCAGTATTGCTGGACATGGCACGCAATGTGAGATTCCTATTTAGGCAACGGTAAATTGAGTCTTGAGTTTCGCCATCGAAGCGTAATTTATTCATATTTTTAAAGATATCAATAAAAATAGCTTTCAAATAAAGGGAAATAATAATATTTATCTTATTTAATAATATTGTTTATTCATTCAAATTGTAGCAAAGTGCATAATTCACTCAATGATGCCCACACTAGGCTGTCTAGACATTGTATTTTTTTCACAAATATAATTGAACAGACAAAGCATAAAAATTCTTACGAAATATGAATACGAAAAAAGCTGAAGACCTGGTATACAAAAAACTTTAGTTATGATAATACCACATATTACAATACATTTCATTTTAAATCAGTTTGTTTATTATCAAAACATTCGTGGTTTTGCAATCAATATATGCGGTTACATTTAATCCGCCAGGTCAGTCTGATAAATTCAGGCCAACACATTTTTGAACATTGATCTTGATAGTGCGTACTCATTTATTTCGTCAAAATATCAAACTGTGTTACTGTATCGATAGCGTAGTTGTATTTTGCGTTACTACTACCAAAATTCTGAGGTTCTGGGTTTGTATTCTTCTTCTCTTTTTATATTATGACTGCCATCGGCTATTTATAGATTATTTTGCGAATGTCGAGTAATAATGTTCATGCGGTGACAGCCTGTTAGTAAAACAGCACTGCATACTTACATGTAACTAATAAATATGTATGATGCATGCTATGTTGGTTGTCTAAATAAAGTAAATAAATAATAGTTTAAAAACAAAACGAGACCAAAATCCGATCGCCATTTTCTGATTCGTATTCGTAGGCGGGTACATTAGTACATATGGTAGTATATCGTATGTCAGGCTGACATAATATTTAATGTACGTATTACATTGTCTTATTATTGGACTGCACATATGAAACAATATGCCGGAAACGAGTTATCAATGTTTTGTATCCATTCATTTACTCGTCAATAGTTGATAATGACAGTGTAACAACAAACTAGCAGCTACGACAGACGTTGTGCTGCCCTAGAATGGAGATAGATTTCTAGAATCAAAGTACAGCGCCATCTACCAAGTTCAATTGTTAATCTAAACCATTTAAAGTCCTACACGAAAATACAAATTTTATCCAATGGTTTAAGAACAGTTCAGTGATATATTACACGTGTGTAGAAAAAAATATATATGATATTAATATTTAATATGAGTTATGTTTTCTGAAATTTTCTACATTTTTCTTTCACTATGAACCTTCTACAAAACATTATAAAACTTTAAATAAAGATAAATGAAATCTTATATTATTTCTTAGATACATTTTATTTTATTTTTTATTTAAGTTGTTACGTTCAGTATTCAAGCAGTTATCAGTCAAAACTTGTTAAGATTATATTTGGTTAGAATGTGCCAATATGAAGAACTATTGGTCGTACCCCAATTTCTTTCAGCAGCAAAGTATATGTAGGGTTCCACAGCGCTTATCGGTGAGCAAAATAGGGTCCAGATATTGTTAACTGAGAAATGATTACCCTCGCCAGTCGACACAATTATGCCGGCCAGTTTGAAAAATTCTTTAAATCATATTATCTCTAATTTCTATAGGCTATATTTATCTCGGAAACAAATTTCAACGCGAACAGTCTTTTACATAACCTAGTATTTTTATACTTATCAACGAAGTCACAATACTGTTAATTGGTAATTAGCAATTAGAATAAACACGGTAAGCCGGGTCAGAGTAGCCGGTCACTGTCCGATATCTAGCAATGTTTGCTTTACCTTTAGTCAATGATGCTATTTTTGGAATCGCATGAACTAGTTTTTAATTGGAAATTATAACCTCTAATCTTACTATTATTTTCTTAAAGATGGTAAAACTCAATACTTGATTTATTTTCTTGGTGGATTTGTTCAACATTTCACCGTTATCTACGTGTTTGTTACTTGTTAGCAGCCATTTTGCATAAACACGTTTTTAAATTCTGAACAAAGCAAACAAAAACTGACAGTCTTCCAAATAGACAACTTTATTCTTAAATACTAAAAAACATATATTTCCAAGAACTATGTTATTTTTATTTTTTTATTTAGGTTGTATTATTGTCTTTTTATAATTATCTTTCAAAATGGAGAAATATTTAAATCTATGCAATAAATTCGTTCCAAATTCAAATTACAATTTGACGAATGGCGCCAACTTATCTTTAAGGCGATACCTCAAGGTCCATTTTCATACATTTTGTTTCGGCTTTAATCTGGGTAACTAAACAAGTATTGGCAAGTAAAGAATTTAAATTCACGTCTAGTTAGTGATTAGTTCTCGCAGTTGAAGAAAAACGTAAAAATAATTAATAATCATGGATATTTCGGCCTTTAAAATTTAATATGACGAAATTTTAAAGGCCGAAATATCCATGATTATTAATTATTTTTACGTTTTTCTTTCAACTGCGAGAACTAATCACTAACTAGACGTGAATTTAAATTCTTTACTTGCTTATACTTGTTTAGTTACCCAGATTAAAGCCGAAACAAAATGTATGAAAATGGACCTTGAGCTACCACCTTAATTGACTTGCATTCAATACTTTTAGCCTTTACCGTTTCGTAAAATATTATAGAAAATATTTTGTGCACAATTCTTGGTCTGAATGTATGCGTTGCGCATTGTCACAGACGGATTCCACAAATTGGCGTTTTAATATGAAATCCAAATTAAAATAATTTATTTATGTATTACGTAACGAGAAAAATAAAAATCATTAGACAAACTCAAGGCTTTTATCTCCGAAATAGTAAACAGAGATGCGACCTATGCACCCACCTTACGCCACAATATTATAGCTATCTTCCTGATGCGATAGTGCTTTACCATCATATTGGACTAAAATTGCAGATTCCGGGCCCAAAAATATTTACCAATCCGGGCTTCGAATCCGTGACCTCAGACTTCAGTGGTAGTTTACCATTCATGCAACACAACTACGCCACCAAGGCAAACCAAATTATACTGTAGACATAACAGATTGGTATTTATTATATCTTTTATTTTATTTGTACAACGAGGTCCCACATCTATTCTTAGATGATCATTTCGGTTGATTGTGCTGGTTTTCAATTAATTAATTTAAGATCTTGGATAAAACTTGAATAACATGAAAAAAGATATTTATCGTATTCTGATACGATTTATTTTTATTTGGCGTGTTTCGAATATGTGGTAAAGACTGGTTCGAAAATTAAATAACATTTTTATTTAAAAAATAGAAATGCTAAATCCTTTGTACAACTATGAAATATTATCATAAAATACGATTATTAGAATGCAATAAATAATATTTTACTGTCATTAAAATATTGTTACATAATGGTTTTAAATTAAAAATGTGTTTCTTTATTTCTTCATTAGAGAAAAAATAAATATTTCTATTTCATCTATTGCTAAATAATTATAATCCGCACACACTGTTAAAAACTTTTTTTTCCAACCAGTATTTCATAATTTCTATACTACAGGCAATGCATCCTTTTTAATTTTATCTAATACTCGCGGAAAAAGATGTATCAAACAACTTTCGCAATTAATTCATTACCATTACGGTTGTAATCAGCTTATCAGTAACATAACTTGACCCGCATGGATGTCACTAATATTGCGTCATAGATTGTTTATACAATGTTAAGGGCTTCTAGGTCAGATGTGAAACGTCCAAGGTTTGGTTCCTAGGTTGTTTATTTATTGAACTTCATACAGCAAGAACACTAGGAAATATAAAAATAATTTTATCCCTAGAGGTAGGTAGAGGTATAACTGTATGTATTAGATCTATAAATGATAAAAAAATTCTATCGTCATATCAAAAATTCTCCGGCATATCTCGGACCCGGATAAGTAAGAATAATAACTTAATAAAAAATATAATTGAAACATTGTAGAAATATATAGCAGAACTATAACAGACGTTCTCGAGTTATGCAACACTTTTGAAACTATATAATTTATTATTCGTTGAGCACGTATGAATGTATATCGGTATTTAATTTTATTCTGGAGACCGAATTTTGTTACAAAAGAAGTAATTATCTTACTAAATACTATTATTCAAACTCAAAATTATATTTAGTCAAATCATTGACGTATATTCAATAAACGAACGTCAATATAAACTATTTGTTCAACATCTGAACTAAAATGCCAAAACGTCAATGTTATAACTTATTTATTCACTTGAACAACAAATAATTTTTCTTATTTGACTAATATATTTTATTCGCATCAAGGTTTGCACTTAGACTCGCGTTTTTATATTGTGAGCGCCAGTCCGTACACAACCCCAAGCATCATATTGAAACCATACTAAGTTCAGTTTGAATGAATAACTGTTCAATTCAGTTGAACACAGTGAATGTTCGGAACGCCAAATCTAGTAAGTAGTACATATATATCGATGAGTCAAATATTCTTTTGCAAACTTCATTGAAACGTCATGAATCTACCACTGCTACAGAACATTTTTATTAAAACGTGCACGGCGTCTAAAATGTGTCCCTGTACCTGATGGTAATTGGAGTGGGGTCCAATAGAATGTCTACTGACGAGAGATTACCCCTGGGCAGTCGGCACAATTATGCCGGCCCGTTGGAACCGGATATACACAGACTGATCCCGATGTGACGCACTTACGTGGGCCACTATACGAGTTTTAATACCTTGTGTACGGTGGTCGCTATCTGGGCGGATATAAAATATATCCTACCACCAGCTGAACGTGCTACCGTTACGAAGAAGCGGCATAAGAGCCTTTATATATATTTTTTCTTTCCAAAATATGAGGTTTTTGCAATTTTGTTAAGTCTGTTAGGTTAAATCGAATAACCTTTGCAAATGCCTGGACATTGTAAAAGAAAATCAATAAATCTCCTTGGATATTACTGAAGGTCTAGTTAAAACCCCGCAACCAAATGTATTGATCAAACTTGAAAGCCCTTTGTTTTTGTAACAAGCGGCTCAACAGTAGCCTGTTTTCTCTTAAACCTTTATGATATTTGTTTAAGTACTGAGAACTAGCGAAATATAGAAATAAAAGATGTTAACTTAAAATGTGTAAGACGTCAGCATGAGTTATTATAGTATTTGCAAATGATTAGCATAATTCATTTCAAGACCATTTTTCGCGTGTAGGCAATGAAATTAACTTATATTTTCCTCATTAAATCACCAAGAAATTTATTTTAGGAGACCAATTCAGCTTCCTTATTATTCACAATGAGGTAAAACTGTAAATAAATACAATTTTATCTATTCTGTGGCATTAATCACAAATAAGTTGTGACAATAGGTATATAAATACAAATATTAACCCCCTTATTCATAAACGTTTTTTATCTAAGGACAAAGTAAAGCTGTGATAACAAGCCTGTTTCTCAGTGCCCAACGGCACTGAGAAATAGACATAGGGCCGTTGTGATTGATTATTATTGTTGTATCTCAATATTAGCCAATCACAACGGCCCTACGTCTACGCACTGCGAAGACTGCCATGCCGTCAGCACTGAGAAACAGACTTGTTATCACAGCCTTACTCGATCGTTCGATAAAAAACGTCTATGAATAAGGGGGTAAGTCTTTACATATGAAATTGGCGTTTTGTCGTACTGGCCACTTTGATCTGAAATATCTCCTCTTTGATTAAGAATTCTAAATTCAAATTTATAAATGCATTAAACTGGTACATTTGAGTTTCGAAAGCAGTCATTTATTTGCTTTTTTTACTGATTAGTTTTTTTCTTTGTCGTTTTTCATATGACACAATGGATATTATGAAATATCGATATATTTACAAATATTACTTACATCGTGGCACCAGTACTGCAAAACTTGGGGAATGAAAAATAGATTACACATGTCTTCAAGTATTCAATAAGATAAATTTTACCGAATATAAAATATAATATTATGGAAAGAAAATAATTATTTGTTTATGTCAATTTATCCTTAATTAGGTTACAATATTTATACAGAAAACACGTTATAAATATCATGTTAAATTTAACCGACATCGCAAAAAATTATCTCAAATCCCAATGCTCATAACAACCGTTAATTGTTTCAAATTCGCCATCTACGACATATTGTTTTATAACGTCATAGAAATACAACTAAATATACCTACAAATTATAATCAAACATTCTTCCTTCCCACATTCGGGTAGATTTTAATACGCAACAAAAACGCTGGGAGGTTATAAAATCATACTATCAGATATCAGTCGGTATGACTCTAAGCGCGTCTATTTTGATCAGCCAGTGCGTGCCGTATCCCCGCAGAGCGCAGACGCGTACCCTGATATGTAACGTAAATAAATGACATATATTTAGTCGTTTATGTGGCATTTTTTAAAACAACTTTAAATGACATATAATTCATTTGAGGGACAATTTTAAATAGGCCTTGTAATAGTGTTGTGAAAATGAAAGAAGAAAATAAATCCGATGTCGAAAAAAGTTCTGGCAAAGCCAACGAACTGAGCTTTGAAGAAGCTTTCGAATTGACTGGTGAGGATTTTGATTTTTTTTTACTGTTTCCGGTTAAGTGTGCGTTTTTGCGTACAAAACGTAGTGCCATCCCTGGTCAATTTTTTAATTCGACAAAAAAATAGTAATTATATTATTTACAATGGTTTTGTTTATGGGCGATATTTGCAATTGAGTCCATTTTTATGGATGTTCTTAAAAATAAGCGCATGGTTGACTAAGCGGAGATCTAGCTTCAACTCCCGCCACAGATAATAACATCTATCTCCAAAAAATGTATTGAGTCATACAACATTTTATAAACAATCTTAAGTTTGCAATTATAATTCTTGAACTCGACAATGCATCAGATTTTTTCTATACTTAACTTCGCGAAATTGCTTTCTTTGTGTTCGTCTTGTAAGCTAATTATCGAAATGATGCATTCAAAACAAGTAACAGAGGTGTTATGCTGACTGTATGATATAAAAATGTATACTTTTGTTGAAATTAAACAATTTTTCGGATTCTATCGCGGTTTTTATCGCGCAGTCCTCACGCAATTAATATTACGATTTGGACACATAATTAATGCCTTCATCGTATATTGATATAAATGCTATCATCATTTTGTTAACTTAAATTGATAATTTAATGAATATAATAAACCCCACACAACGCTATCAAGTTTTCGCGAAAATTATATTTTTTAAACTTAATAATTGTTTAATTTAAAGTCACAAGAATGTTTGAATTTTAAATGTTTCCTAATAACCAAAAAGGTTCGTTTATTTTTATACTGCCAACATAATATAAAAATGATATCAGATTATACATCAACTGCTGAATAATTTCCTTAATATACATAGTAATATATTTTAGTTATATTTATAGCCGACGAAATATAGACCAGGAAAATACGAATAAACTACACACGTGGTGTAAAAAACTCCGATGACGTAACCGACGACATGATATAGGTCGTGGGTTCGACGTCCGACAGTAGAACTGTTAATGTGCTCTAATTTCAGTATGTAGGTTTATATTTTTAATACTTACTAATGGGCGGCTCGCCATTCTTTATATAATTTTAATTGTATTTAACTTCAATATCCAACATCAACAATTTTAATAGACCATTAAGATGGATTGTTTGATTTTGTTTATTGGTACTAATATACGTTTGTTTGTTTGTTTGAACTCGCTAATCTCAAGAAAAACAAGACCGATTTTGACTTTTTTCCCTATAGGAAACTACATTACTCCAGAATTCTATAGGTTACTTTAATCCCGGGAAAATATAAAGCGGGACTTTTATAGCAGCAAAATTATACCGCACAGGCGAAGTCACGAGCCAAAGCTAGTAATTTATAATTAAGTCCGCGTGAGTAAAATTTACCGCACAGTAAAATTTACCGCACGTGAGTAAATTTTACCGCACAGGCGAAGTCACGAGCCAAAGCTAGTAATTTATAATTAAGCCCGCGTGAATATTTTTTCGATTGAAAGTTTTACAAGAAGTTTTTATTTTTTTCTATATAAATTAATATTACAACTACTTAAAAATCTCTAAGTAACAAGTATATAAAATAAACGACTCATATATAATATTGATATGGCCGGCTCAGTCCGCGTAAAAGAGTTTTTATAGATAAAAGTCTCATTTAATATCTTCCCGACAAATAGTAGCCTAAAGCACGCAGGAGTAATATACCTTCCTATTAGTGAAATAATTTTCAAAATCGATTCAATAAGTAATTCTAGAAATAAGCGCGTACAAACAAAAAACTCTTCAGCATATAGATATGTTTAGGGGGAGTCCGGGAGATTTGCTCAGGTGGAAGAGTTGAACCGCCTTTAAAAACTCGATTTAAATTTCGCGCTAATAATAATATAATAATAATAATATCAGCCCTGTATTATATACTTGCCCACTGCTGAGCACGGGCCTCCTCTACTACTGAGAGGGATTAGGCCTTAGTCCACCACGCTGGCCTAGTGCGGATTGGTAGACTTCACACACCTTCGAAATTCCTATAGACAACTTCTCAGATGTGCAGGTTTCCTCACTATGTTTTCCTTCACCGTTAAAGCGAACGATAAATTCACAAAGAATACACACATGATTTTTTAGAAAAGTCAGAGGTGTGTGCCCTTGGGATTTGAACCTGCGGACATTCGCCTCGGCAGTCCGTTCCACACCCAACTAGGCTATCGTCGCTTACTAGGCTAATTTCGCGCTAACGAAACGTCAAGTCGGTCATTGGTAGCACGCGTGAGACCAATAACAACCACGCGGCCATTTTTTACAATGGCCTGTTTGTTTGGCTGTCAGGTTCGGACAGGTGTCTTTGTTATTGCGGAGTAAAAATGCCGTTTAAATACAAGCCCTCTGTAAACACACGCCAAAGAAAAAAACATTCCGCCACTGAGTTACAAAACGCTATACGTGAGGTAAAAGAGGGTGCATCGATAAGAAAAACATCTATTAAGTATGGAATCGATAGAAGTACAATAAGACGTTATAAAATGAATGAAGAAAAACTAAACTGATTTGAAGAAAAAAATAGTCAGTATAAAGAGTCACTAATATTTACTGTTTCTGAAGAAAACAATCCTTGTTGAATATTTACTATCATGCAGTAAGATGAATTATGGTCTGACTAGAAAGCAAGCGATGCAATTGGATTTTGATTTCGCCACAGTAAATTCAAAAAAGTGTCCTGATAGCTGGTCAAGAAACAATGCCGCTGGAAAAGACTGGTTTCGTGGTTTTCTTTCCAGAAATCCAGAAGTTAGCTTAAGAACACCTGAAGCCACTAGCTTATCTCGTGCTACGAGTTTTAATAGAAAAAATGTTAACGACTTCTTTACAAATTTAAAGACGGTGCGCAAATAATACAAATAAACAGTAGATAACTATGATGACTGATGATGACTGTGATAAATAAACAGTAGATAACTGTGTTTCCTTAGAATTTTAGTTTCATTTTGTTGTTTTTTCTAATAAATATGTGATTTAAGCTGTTTATTTTTTAATTATCCCCTATAAAAATAAATCGTATATTCTGTCTCACAGTTTGTAGGTATACAATTAACATTATCATCCTATAAGTAAACCATGTTCAACTCTCCCCATATCCCGGGTCAAGTGTCCCCTGGAGTGGGAAGAGTTGAGCCATATCCCATTTTTCATTGAAGTATGTATAACATATTTCAGTATTATAAAAGCCAAAAAGTTATTATGCATAAGTAAATCCAAATAAACAAGCTAATGTTTAATACTATAATTTAATCCCTAAGTCTTAATTAAAGAAAATTATGATACTTTAAACAAAAAGTGGTTCAACTCTCCCGGACTCCCCCCTACATACAGGCTTCTATAGAACTCCTTTTAGGATCTCACCATTTGATTAAACACAGATACGTCACTACAGCCACTGTCGTTTTAGGTGGTTTCTTTTGTATATAATAAGCAACTTTTATTTAAAATGGAAATGACAATTATAATAATTAAATACACTTGTGTTTGCATTTGATTACCAGTGTTCTTTCTTGTATAAGTAGTAAGCAATTTTTAATTAAAAATGGATATGACAATTATAATAATTAAATACACCTGTGTTTGCATTTGATTACCAGTGTTCTTTCCTGTATAAGTAGTAAGCAATTTTTATTCAAAATGGAAATGACAATTATAATAATTAATTTCACTTGTGTTTGCATTTGATTACCAGTGTTCTATCTTGTGTAAGGCTCTCGTGTCTACCTCTGAGTATGCGCGTGACCATATCAACAAGTTTATTTTTCATATACCAATATAGAACGTAACGTAAAAAAGCGGCGATAGCCTAGTTGGTTGTGGAACGGACTGCCGAGACGATTGTCCGCAGGTTCAAATCCCAAGGGCACACACCTCTGATTTTTCTAAAAAAAAAATTATGTGTGTATTCTTTGTGAATTATCACTTGCTTTAACGGGAAGGAAAACATCGTGAGGAAACCTGCATACCTGAGAAGTTCTCTATAGGAATTTCGAAGGTGTGTGAAGTCTACCAATCCGCACTAGGCCAGCGTGGTGAACTAAGGCCTATTCCCTCTCAGTAGTAGAGGAGGCCCGTGCTCAGCAGTGGGCAAGTATATAATACAGGGCTGATATTATTAATATAGAACGTAATGTCATCTGTCACTATGTCGACGGTTTTAGATAATATTACTTTGTAATATTGGATTGGTAGATTATCGTAGCCTCTTATAATATAAATAATGGCAATCAGGTCAGTATTACGTGTCTAATCAACTGATAATTTGTTAAGATTAAAGTATATCAACCCTGTATTAAATACTGTTCCTCTGGTGGGTACGAGCCTCTTGTACTACTGAGAGGCAATGGAGAAGGATGAATATGTTTCTAAACGGAAACCGCAAAAATTATCTTAGGTTACATATCGCAGCCACTTCAACAGAAAACAAAAACTGAGACAAACGTAAATAAACCTAAAAGGAAAGCCGATAGGAATCGGGTTGTATGGAGGACTCGCCACCATTGAGAGGGATTAGTCTTAGTCCAGCACGTTGGTCTAGTGCGGGTTGGCAGACTTCAAATACCCTCAAAATTATTACCTAGACGGCGATCAGCTGTCCTTTGATAAGAACGCCCGTAATTATAAAAAGATGAATTAGGCCTCTTACTATACTCCGTTCATTCATCATTATTATCAAATCTCAAGATATCTGGATTATGCACACATGGTTATATCAACATAATCACAAAAAATTGTCTATATTATAGAGGCAAGGAATAAAAAAAATCTCTCCGTATTATTAAGTTTGTATGATTTATATTTCATACTTCTGAAGAGAAGTATAATATTAAAATTATATGTAAGAGTCATTTTAACATTGCGTTACTAAATCAAACCACATACTTATTTTGCAAATTATTTTATAATTTTATTTTACAATAAGTCACTCGCAGCGTGGACTTAAAATGGAAAGTGTAAGTTTCGAACATAATAAATATTAATAAAAAATAATTTTAATTCTAAACGCCTTATTGCCACTACTAATATTCATGAGAATACATCGCAGCGGTAACATCCAAATTTCAGTAAAAAATCAGTCACGTAAGCGCCACATTCGCAATAAACTACCGAAAATCAGGAAACTTAAACCGGTTTTATAGTGAAAATATTCGTTATTCATAAACGACGTTTGCAATAATATTACTAGAGGTAAAGACGAGTTTTTGGTTTAATTTACTAACACAACATCAAAATCTGAATATTTTGATTGAATATATTTTTTATTGGATGCACAATATGTTTCATTTAAATTACATTATATAAAATATATAAGCAATAGAAGAAAGTCATAGACAGATTTTACTTTTTATGTTCATTATGTTGTTATGTAAAGGAGGATTTAATTGTAGATTAGTGTTATTAAGGATGGCCTCCAGATTGATGACTAAACATTGTTCTGAAACCTACTGATATACTTATAATAATAATATTTCCAACGTCCTTATATTGTTTTTTGTACGTGCACTGCATAGTGACTCCTCTACACCTGATGATAAGAATGGTGTCCAATAGAATGTCGGCTGACGAGAGATGGTTATCTCTCGGCACAAAATCGACACAAATAATCTTTTAAATAAATCTACTTTCATAACAGGTTTGTGTTTTTTCTGAACGTGTCTTCTTTCTCCTAATTAATGTGATTTAATTGGAGACACTAGATTAGCATTTACATATTTCTGAATTCTTAAAAGATTTGAAACCATTCTCATAATGAGCTAGCTAGGTGTTATGAAATCATTACTGACCAGTAAAATAAAAAGCCGCGCCATGTTCTAAAAATAAAAATATTAACTTTAAAAGGACAGAGCAAAGTGACGCCCCAAAGTAGTTTTTATTTTTCAAGTTAATACAAAATATTATAAGAAATAATTTATTTTCTTTTTAAATATCTTCTAAAAACGTAGCATATAATTTATAGTATTTCGTAGTATTTAGGAAAAAATATGAAAAAATTACTCTATTTAGAAATGATTTCAATATTTATTTATTATACTAATAAAGATATATAGATAATAATAATTGAAAATGGGAAGATATTTGTCTACATATTTTTTTGCCTAAACAATGCCGCGCCGCGCCGTCTCGAAGTTTCTAGCAATCTGACATTAATATTCCATGATGTTCGAGACGTGTTCAACGACTCCTAGAAATGCTTATTGTTTTTTTTTAAAGGCCGCTTGCTCCTTATCGGGCCCCTACGACTTTATGCTAGTACAAACTTGATTTATATATTTTTGAACACCGTTATAGAGATGCCAAGGGATTTGTGAATGATAATTTTCTATACCAAATTAACAGGCTTTAATGTTTGTTTTTTAGAGTTCCGTCCTTCAAAAGGAACGTTTAAAGGATCACTTTGGCGTCCGTCTGTATGTTTGTCTGTTTCTCAAGACCAACACGGTCTTGAGAAACAAACAATTGAAATTTATATGAAATATCCGAGTCTATTGTCTCTGTGAAAAAGTCAAACTAGTAAATTAACACAATCAAAAGATCTAACCGTTTATGTCACATATCTTGCGATTTTTATATTCAAAATCTATAAGGTTCTTTCTGTTGTCCTGGAATAATAAAATTTAGCAAGAAGCAATATCTTACAGTATATTTAAAGAAAACATCTGATAACCATAAATATACATTGATACCGTACCGACAAAGATGTCCGCTTTTTGTATGGGCGATTGTTCTTTATTTCAGTCAAATTCTAACAAAGCTTGAACTTATTGTTTGATAAAGTGGTAAAAATGTGGAGCTTGGAAACGATAAAATAGTAATTTTATATACCTAAATTTATAAGAAAGATATGTCGTGGCACATTCGTGGCAAGAACATTTGCAGTTATTCTCACAAATAAACTAGATATTTGACAACCTTTTTTGATGATACCTTCTGATGTAGCAAAATGTATATTTCGAAAGCGTTCATTTTGTAATATTGAAGTAAAATAAAATTACAAACATCTCAAAATTTGAGGTCTTTAAAATTATATAACTTATTTGAATAGGCTCGTTTTTAAGACTTCTATGCATTTATATAATTGATCTTAATTCGAATTTCTGTCGAATAAAAAATCGTTTATGTACATCTTTTAAGTACGGAACCCTTAGTGCGCGAGTCCAACTCAGACTTGTCCGGTTTTTTACCAAGGTACCAGTTTTAGATACGCCATACATGTTTTTTTAAAATGCCAGATCCACTGTAGCCATTTGTAATTAATCATGGACAAATGGATACCTTACAAAAAAAAATGCCGGTTTTGCTGACGGTGTAGGTCACTTACCAGTTGCCAATAAATTATATGGTGTGCGTGGTCTAAACTTAAAAAATATGGACTCTACATTTTCTTGTGTCCTGTGGTGTTGTGGCTGTATAAGCCTTAAATATTATCATAGGGGGAGTATTGATCATTTATCATTTTTATACTCTCTGGCTTGTACGTATAAAGGAAAAGAGAGACTAGGCTGTATGGCTGAGAGCCTTTGCCTTCTCCTTAAGGAGTAAATCAAATAAAAAAAAACTCTGGCTTGTTCTAAATTCAAAAGTTGGAATCCACCATGGAGGTTTTAACGCACAAACTTTGTTATACCTAAAAGGTGCTTTATTTTTTCTTACGCGGTCCATTTCTGAGGGTCTATTACTCGATAAGTCATGAAAATTGGTATTTTAGCGACTAATACATAGTGGCATAAGACAGTCTATATATTTGAATAAAGAAATCCTGTTTTATTTATTTTATACTAAAGTCATAAAGAGAGTTTCGATTGACATTTATTTAAGTGAAGAATCTGTTTTTTTATTTTATTTTTTTTATATATAATATGTATGACTAGATTTAATTAAAGCTTTTATGTGATATGTAACTTCGTGCTACGTGACAAATTTTGCTTGTTCCACCTAGCTTTAAACGAGATAAAGAATATTATAAGGTAACTTACATTAGGAGAAAAGCAGGCAATCAGAGATTTATTTAGTGTCCAATAATCCCTGCCTCTCCTTTACTCGCTTAAAATTATCTTGCTACCAATACAAACTACGTTAACATTCATTAAGTCACAGAAAACAAGAACAAATCGTTACGATCAATAGTTTTAAAAAATACCGCTAACATGTTAAAAAATTGGCTGTTCGATATTACTTAAATTTTGAACGGTTTTTTGTTGTTTTTCTAGGATAAAAGTCCTGTTATCTATTTTTCCGGGATAAAATGGAGCCTATATTTAAAGTTACACCTCTAACAATAATTGGTCAAAACTGCAATCAATTCCACGTAGTAGTTTTTGCGTTATATATGTACAAACATACAGACAAAAATTCTAACATATGTTGTTTTGACTTATGTTGGTCTTACGAAGACGTCCAAATAAGTCTTTCTTCGTTATCTATGTATAATCTACAGGCATCGGCTTGTTACAATATATTTATAGGTATAGACAGTCACTAAAAAGTGGAAATATAGCGTCTGATATCTCAAGTAACCCAATTTAGGATAAGAATAAATGATATATAAATAAGTGTTCTGGAGTGGAGACCGCGTCTTGGCAAACGTAGCGTGGGACTTGCACAATAGTGCCGGCAACGACTGGATGCATAAAGCAGCAGACCGGGCTCTAAGGGTACCTTGGGAGAGGCTTATAGCTAGCAGTGGACTAGACGATATTATGACGCCAAGCTTCACTGCTCGGTGTCATAAAATGCGTGCCACATCTGGCTTACCGGAGTTGTATTGGTGGGTGTGAGGACGGGAAAGTCTCTCTAGCCACTGCTAGAGAGACTTTCCCGTCCTGCTATGTTTCATTATCATCAACCAGTTGTAGTCCACTGACTACAACTGGTTGATGATGATGAAATATAGCATATCCTACTGCACACTATAATGAATTTATATTTTAAATGTAATAGATCTAAACAAAATATTTGAATAGAAGTCTTTGTTTTCACTTTGTTATTTTCCTAATGGATATTGTACAGGTTTATGACTTCTAGAGGTCTGGTTATGCAAATATAATAAGCTTATAGAACGAGAATGAATTATTTACGTGTGATTGTCATATGAAGAGATAATACAGTATTTTAATAAGTTACGCAATAGTTATAAGCCATCTTATAACCAGTTTAAGTAAGGCTTTTATATATTTTAGGCATTATCATGTCTTATCTCTATTTCATTAGCTAAACTTCAATTTATATAATTTTAACATTTTTTTGCGGAGAAAAACACCTTATTGCAACTTGGGGGTGAGTGGAACGGTTATGTTGGTTTCACCGGTCTTACGGCCCAATGTCGTCACTCGGGAGTATAACATCATCCGAGCGAGCATTGGACCGAGTCCCTAACTCGTGTATACCCTACACCGGCATACCAACCAAAACCCTCAGTGGCCTTCTTCGGCGCATACAGGACGGCACCGGGGTATCTTGTTGCGCTAAGATAGCTGCTCGGAACAGTCCCTGCGCAGTACCATTGCGGCAACTAATTGAGAGGGCTAAGATGCCCCCACATAATTTTAACACTCAACATAATGCTGTGATGCTACGTAAACCACTCCATCCTGGTTTTCAATAAATCGCAGAACTAGGCACGCTTTACAATTACCTTGTGCGCAAAAAAATAATTGATTTTTCTTTCAGGCCATGGCAAATTCAACCACCTGGTGCTGTTCACATGCGGGCTGATAATGCTGAACGTGTCGATGGAATCGGTCGGGATGAGTTACGCGATCACGGCTGCGGAGTGCGAGCTGGAGCTCACCAGCAGGCATAAGGGGCTTGTGAATGCTGCTGCTTTTATTGGTGAGGATATACTGGGCATTATGAGACTTAACATGACCTGTCTTAGAGTGTGGAGAACCATTACAGTACTGTATGCTTAATGATAAGCAATAAGACCGCAGAATATCATCAGGTAAAATAAAGTATGTATGTATTGTAACTGCTGTGATAGATTATAATATATCTTTACTACCTAATGAATATCATGATGTTTTAGCGAGTTTGACATAGAATTGTATATTGTAATGATGTTATAACACATTGTATTGTAACTTTTGCATGTCATTCGACTAAATATGGTAAGACACTATGTTATAAAATACGCCATCTGATAATGTACCCATATTTGCAAAATAAATAAATTGATTGATTGATTGATTGATTGATTGATTGATTGGTTAAAATCAAACTAAAGCTAAGCTGTTTAGTTTTGTATGCATTATAATTGGGATGACAATGGGTATTAATGTGGCACGTCCGCAGTTTTATAAGGTTAAATAGTTTACAAGAATCGAATCCATGAATACAGAATTACTAACGTTTGCTGACTACATTTTTTTTTTATTTCTTAATCATTTATAGATAAGTCACATTCCGAAGCGGTGATAGATTCATAATAATAAATTAATTATGTCAATATAAAAATAAAAAACATATTATGACCTTTATATCATTTTGCATCAGGGTATAGAAATGCTAGTTTAAATCGTTTTTGTATTCAATTTACAACCTATGAGACTGAATTCTTCTACAAAATATCCTTCATCACCGTTCAAACGCCAGGAAGCATCTCACTCATCTAGTTATTTGCAGGTATAATCAGCACGTCATTCCTCTGGGGCTACCTTGGAGACAGGCTAGGTCGTCGAGCAGTCATGCTGCCCTCCATACTCGCGTCAGCAGTGTTTTCAGTAGCCTCCTCATTCTCTACTAATGTATGGATGCTGTTGGTGTTGAGGATATTAACGGGATGCTTGTAAGTTAAATGTTTAATGAATTTTATATATATGACAAGTTGACCCGACAGGCGTTGTCCCGTCTTAACTATGAATTTGCGGCGCGCATTCTGTCAATCGCTGACAGTTATTTCAAACAATTGACAGTTATTAATATTTTCGTTAAGTTTTCCGCGCAATTTTTTGATTTTTTTCTTTCATAAGTACCTTCTCCTGACAATAACAAACACAACAATAAAAAAAAAAATAGTGAAATCAGTCCTGCCGTTCACGCGTGATGGCGTGACCAAGAGAAATAGGGATTCATTTTTATATAAATAGATTAGGTAAAAGATGTTTGCTTAACTTATGAAGTACCTTCTATAAAATGAAAGGTCAGAAGATCAATGATGACATTAGCTTAGCTTACACAATGCTTTGGGTATTATGATTCTGATGATTGATTCTTTCTGATGATTCTGATATCAACTACCTGAGCAGCCTCAGTTGTTAAAACATACCAACTTTCTGAATAATCTTCTTGCATAATAACATACCGAACCACAATAAACATTTGATTTTGTCTTTGAAATCAAGAGGGCCATGGTAAACAATCAGATGCCTATAATGGAAATATCTTTCAGTCCCGCTTAAAGACGTATTAACAAATGTTTACTTTCTTTTAGAATATCGGCATCAAGTGCAACAGTTTACGCATATTTGGGCGAGCTCCACGTAAACTCGAGACGAGCTGCCGCCATCGCGTGGGGTTCCGCCTTCATTTCCTTCTCATTTATAATTTTACCAGGTAATCTTCGTAACTGGAATAATGTTGCTTTTATGGTTCAATTATAACTTTACTAGTGGGCCTATCCCGTATTCCTGCTTTAATTTTAAGAGTACGGCAAAGTGTACCCTTGCACCTTATGGTAGATGGAGTAGGGCCTTAAAAGTGTCAAACGGCAAATTGCTACATCGCCAGTCAACACAATTATGCCGGCCTGTTTGAAACCCTTTATTCACAGGGTGAACCCAAAATGCGATACTTCTGCTGGTCACTGTAACGGGTTTTACACCTTGTTTATGTACTCGGTTAATACCTGGTTGCAAATGTCCTACAATAGGTACTATTGGACCTTTATTGGACATCTTTTACATTGGATTAGCAGGGTGAAATTTTCTCTGACTATCTGTTATATTTGCAGATATTATATTTACAAACTACTTAAGCTCGCGAAATTGCCCGCATGAAAGAGTTTTTGAGAGAGAGCGAAATAAAAGTCGCGCTATAATTTTCCCAGCGATCTATCTCTATACCAAATTTTATCAAAATCCGTTCGGTAATTTTTGTTTATTACGTTCAGACAGACGTGGCGGGGGACTTTATTTTACAATTTACTAGCTGACCCGGCGAACTTCGTACTGTCTAACAGTCGACGTATTGACATTAATATTTATACGATACTAGCGTCACTCATTTGTTTTGCCTTCCCGGAACCCCTCCACTAACAATTAAACTTTATGGTATGGTATTAAAGTTCAAATTGACTTTTAATTATTATTCCAATATTTTATGTGGGAATATAGAAAAGTGTTGTTTTTAGACTTTTCAGGCGATTTTTTTATTTTTTCTCTCCGTAAGAACTATCCTCGTACTTTATATATTATAAAAAAAAGAATTAGCGAAATCTGTTCATCTGCTCTCGAGATTTGCGCTTAGCAACACATTCAGCGATTCATTTTTATATTATAGATAAAAATAATAAAAGGCAAAACATGTTACGGAATCCCTCGTACGCAAGTCCACCTCGCACTTCGCCGATTTTATATGATATTAAAACAAGATGTCAGTTTTGATTTTCCTTGCTCTAAATATATTGAATCATTTCTGCTGAAGGTAGACTGGTAAACAATGCCTCCGGCCTTAACTTCATGATTACCTAAATGCTAAAGTTTTAATGAATAAATAAATATAAAATGCATCTATCCTTGATAATCTAAACATATAACAACAGTTACGGCCTGTAGAAAGCGACAGCAATCATCCCTATAACTTAAAATTTACTTGCCACATCCTGGAGTTAGAAGCTCCAAATAATATGGCAATAAGATTTTTACTTACCTCATTACCGGACGATATAAATAATAAATGATTTGATAACAAAATTAGTATCTCGTAAAAATATTTTTACGCATTGATAGCCTAGTTGGAAGTGGAACACATTGCCGATAAGAATATTCGCAAATTCAACACCCCAAGAGCACGCGCCTCTGACGTTTCGAAAACGGTGTGTGTATTGTTTATGAGTTATCGCTTGCTTTAATGGTGAAGGAAACCACCGTGTGAAATCTTGCATACCTGACAAGTGTTATATAACAATTTTGGAAGGATATGAAGTCTGTCAACTCGTCTTAGATATATAGGATTTAAGACCTAACACCAAAGCAGTAGAGGAGATCCGTGCCCAGCAGTGGGACGGTATATAATATTGGCCCGATATTATTATTATTATTATAAAAATATTTTACACAATATTCGTACCTACTTGCTTAAAATTATTAAACTAACTAAAATATATTTTTACTTGTGTTAGTTACTCATAGTAATACTTTAAACTGTACTAAAATGCACTTGTTTTATAAATTTATTGTAATATAATTATATATCAAATAGTTTTATCTGAGCAATATTTGAACAGGATAATTATTTTTTAAAAACAAACTCACCCCCCCCCCCCCTTTGACCATAAAGGCTGCAAAGTCTTCCAATAAAAAAAATATATATAAAATCCGTAAAATAATTTTACTTCAATTTTAAAAACAACATAATGTAATACAGTACTTAGTATTTATATCCTTGGTATGCAAATTTAAAATAATTAGAGCAAACGGCACTGAACCAAAATTGAGAGTGAATTCCAATGAAGCATACTATTTAATTTTAATGGCCTAAACTAATAGGAAGTTATCTTGCTAATGCAAAAACGCCTTTAATTTGACATAATAATACCCTCTAAACATCAATTTTGTCATGATCATGTCATTTAATTTAAAATCAATTAATCAACTTAAATATTCGTTGTCAAAAATATAAATATCAATGGCATAGTAGAACAAAATATTTATACTATTATCTATATATATAAAAGAAAGTGGTGTTAGTTACACTATTTATAACTCAAGAACGGATGAACCGATTTGGCTGAAAATTGGTGGAGAGATAGCTGAGAACCAGGAGACGGACATAGGATACTTTTTATCCCGTTCCCACGGGAACGGGACGTGACATAAGACGTGGTATAAGAAAGCAAAATTTGGTCTGGAGATAGTATAAGACCCTGGGAAGGTTATAGGCTACTATCCCGGGAAAATATATAGTGGGACTTTTATCCCGGAAAACTGCTTTACGCGGGCAAAGCCTCGAGCAAAAGCTTGTATGATAGCTGAAGAGTTTGTTTGGCACGTGTTAGTCTCAGGAACTACTAGTGCGATTGAAAAATACGTTTTCTGTTCGATAGTTTATTTATCGAGGAAGGCATAGGCTATATAGCATCACGCAATGATCAATAAAAAAAAAATTAATTTTGCGCTCTACCGTTACAGAAGCTGCATGAATGATTAAAATTACGCAACAATCATGGATGAATTGTTCCTTTTAAAGAGTTCTAAAAATATTATAAAACTAGGTCACCCGCCGCAACTGTTTGTCTGTCTGATCGCGATAAACTCTAAACTACTCAAAGGATTGCGTTGAAAATTGGTATAGAAATAGTATGAGACCCTGGAAAGGATGTTTATATTGGAAAACTCTCATACGGACAAAGCCGCACGCAATAGGAAAATATAGAATACATTCAGAGGGTAAATAATTTATCGTTATAATTACTGTATGCGAAAAAACATTTTCATTAATAAAATAATTACGCCGGTCATACCAAAACAATGTTTTATCTCGTCTCTGTATGTCACTGCGTGGCAAAATCGCGATGTTAATAAGGGATTTCGATTCATTTGATTAAGGGGCAGAATTAACAAAATTCTTTCCATAATTATAAAAACTTGACAGGAAATATTTTTGTAGAAACCACAGTAAGTTTTTTAAGAAATAGTTTTTGGGAATAAGTACATTTTAAGATAGTATACAAAGAAATTGAAATCAGAAGTATCATTTTTACTAGTGGTAGGTTATATTTAATATCCGCCCTGATAGCGACAACTGTAAACAAGGTGATAAAACTCGCCATAGTGGCTCATGTAAGTGTGTGTATATCTGGGGCCTTATTCTCTATCCCGCACGTTATTTTAACAGTGCGTAACAAGCATGTAACACAACGCATCATGTTTAGGACTATAGAAATTTGGCTTACAGAATACCATTCCACGCACATTTCTCGAAGATAACATGACACGCCCGCGTTACGCATTTACACTATCATACAGAATAAGAGCCCTGGTTGCAATAGGCCAACATAATTATGTCGACTACCCAGGGGTAATAATCTCTCGTCAGTAGACATTCTATCAGATCCCATTCCACTTACCATCAGAGGTAGTGGGTCACTTTGAAGTGCTCGTGTGTAAAAAATACATTTTATAACAGCACACAAACAAATATAAAACAAATGTATAATTTTACGTGTTTATATTGTTTTTACCTTCTACACTTCTATTTCACATTATGAAACATGACATTTTATTTAGAACTAGTTTAATCTGAAATAATCGTTGACAGAAATGGGTGCAGCATTGTTAAATTTATGGCCTTTTAAAATGCCTGCATTAATTTTAATATGATAGAATTTATATATAAATAAACATAATTTAATAGAGTTTTGGCTACATGTTATAAGGTTTGGATCTGGTTACACTTGGGATTCTATATTTGAAATAATTGAGGGAAAAATAGACATAGCTGTGCAATCTAGCCTATCTCATAAACCCAGAAACTTAATTCTTGGACTAACCTCAATCCCCTTTTAGGTTTAGCCTGGGTAATTATTCCGGGGAAATGGACGTTCAACCTGGCCTGCATGCAGATCGTACCCTGGCGCGCCTTTATATGGAGCTGGTGTCTGCCGGGGTTGGTGGCTGCGGTAATGCTATTGGCTCTACCAGAGAGCCCGAAGTACCTCCTAGCGTCCAAAGGTCCCGATGCAGCCCTACCAGTGCTCGCTAAAATGTACGAGTGGAACCATGGGGCGAATAATAAATTCCCTGTAAGTTACAAATCAATTTTTTTTGCGCCGTTTTTTATATTATAATTTTCTCGGCGTTAAGTCCGCTCCGCGACCACGAATACTGCAGTCTTCGAAACGTCGGAATAAAATTATAATATGAAAATCGCGATAAAATCTGACAAATAGTTTTATATTAATACCCAGTAAGTTAATTTGTATTGTGCATCTAGTTGACCCGACAGATGTTGTCCCGTCTTAACCATGAATTTGCAGCGCGCATTCTGTCAATCGCTGACAGTTATTTCGAACAATTGACAGTTATATAAAACTAATATTTTCGTAAAATTTTCTAATTTTCCGCGCAATTCTTTGAATTTTTTCTTTCATAAAAACCTTCTCCTGACAATAACAAACACAACAAAAAAAAATAGTAAATCGGTCCAGCGGTTCACGCGTGATGGCGTGACCAACGGAAATAGGTATTCATTTTTATATATATAGATATTTTCAACGTTGAGTCAGCCCCGTGATCACGTAGACTGCAGTCTTCCAAACTTCGGAATCAAATTATAATATAAAAACCGTGATAAAATCTGACAAATAGTTTTATTTTAATTAAGTTAATTTGTATTTTACAATATTTGGATTATGAAACGATAGAATACCTTATCATGTGGCGAAAAGTGAAGAGGCTAGCATCTCTGCCTACCTTTTCTAAGATAAAATACGTAATTGTATATATGTTGTGTTATGACTTTGTCGGAAATTCTTTGGAATGATAGAACGATTTGAAAAAAATATTTATCCGAGAGTTCAGAGACTATCGAAGACGCAATGTTCGTTGGCCGTCATAATAATGTAATTACATTTATTTTATGTGAATGACATGTTATGTACAGTCAGCCACAGAAGCTGAACAAATTCAAAATTTTCAGTAGCTTCTTTACTTTTGAGCCCCTTATCAATAATCGTCACAAATTATTGGCTTTTCTTTTTTATTGCTTTGAATGACGAGACAATATTGCCGTTCGTCTGATAATAAGCGATACGACCGCCCATAAACCGTAGAAACACCATCCCACATATAGAATTATAAAATATTGTTTGGTATTCCACTGCTCTCACCATCCTGAGATATAAGATGTTAAGTTTTATTACGTCCAGTAGTTAGATTAAGTATCTAAATAAAGAAATTTCAATTGAAGTTAATATGTAGAAGTGTTTTGAAGTTTTATAATTGGTTAGCTATTTTTGAGGGTGACTGTATCTTACTGTATCTGGAAAAAATAATACATTGCTTCTTAATAACACATTAATAAAGACAATTAATGATTTATTACAGTTTAATCTGTAATTGTATTTGTGTTAAATTAACCTGATAACATTTCTTAGTTTAATTAATTTATAATTCTTTCTGTTTTAATATGCACTTGCCTCCGTCCTCTCTTCAACACCCCAGGGTGACTTGGAGAGAATGCCCATGGCATTAAGTCCGCCTATATACCAAGTGTATAAAGTTTAAAATAAATAAATAATTTATAAATAATAAATCAATGTATACATACCTGGCGGGAATATCGTTGAATCGGTAAATAACTACAGCAATTTAACTTCGCTAGGCTTTTATGTGAGCAGTTTCGTGTAGGACTAATTAAAAAAAAAATATTTGAACGCGCTTATTTCAGGAAATCCTAAACTGCTTTTAATGATTTTTTACTTATAGGAATATATATATCTTTTTTTATTATTTATTTTCTTGTACCTCTAAAGTGCATGGAGTTCTTTTTAATTCTGGTTTTAAATTTTTACACTTTATTATACATTTCCTATATAGGTAGGAAACTATATTACACCTGTATGCCTCTTTTTATTCTGAAAAAATATTCATCCCGAAAAATCTTTTTCACGCGGGCGGAGCCGCGGGCAAGAGCTAGTTTAATATATTTATAAGACTAATTATAAATATTGGGTATATTTTGCATTCTTTCTATGCTGGTATGAACTTTAATTACGCAAAATCTTAAACTCCTCCGCGCGCAATGTGCTCAAAAGGGCCATAAAGTATTTTAACGTATCAATATAGAAAACTACGAACCTAATAAACTTCCAGGTGGAAAAGATCTCAAACACCAGCGCGGATATGAACAAGTCCGGCTCAGGGTTCGTTGGCGCCGTGAAGAATATAGCGCAGATGTTCAAGCCGCCACTACTGCGCTGCGTCATCATATCACACGTCTCCATGTTCGCTGTCTTCATGTTGTAAGTTATCGTATGATTTCTGCTATGCTGGGTACTCTGATAGCCTTGTTGTGGAACGAACTGAAGAGACGAATGTCCGCAGGTTAAAATCCCAAGGAAACACACCTCTGACTTTTCTAAAATTATGTGTGTATTCTTTGTGAGTTATCGCTTGCTTTAACGGTGAAGGAATACACCGCGTGGAAACCTACATATGTACCTGAAAAGTTCTCTACAGTCCCATTGAGGGTGTGAAGTCTACCAACTCGCACTAGGCCAGCGTAGGGGATTAAGGCCTAATCCCTGTCTGTAGTAGAGGAGCTCATTGCCCAGCAGAGGGACAGTATATAATGCAGAGTTTGATATTATTGGTACCGCTGCAACATTTAAATTCTACATAACGCGAATGCCACAAGCACTAATATTAATTATACATAGTCTTGTCAATGAGATGAAAACCCAACTTATGTACCTACGAAAACTCCTAGTAATAAATAGTCGTAGCATGACATAACGCTTTCAGACATAAAAACGTCTTTAATTCATTGATATAGAAATAGAATAAGTAACACAATTAGATAAACAGGTTTTGGGTATAAATGTAAGTCATTATCGGACGAATTTATTTTGATTGGCAATTATATTGGAATTTAAATGGAAAATTAATAATTAATACATTGAAAATGCAGGCAGTCTGAAAATAATACATAGCCGTTGCTTGCAGCTGCTCCGGGAGAGCTTCCAAACTTATCTTTACAGGTTTGCAGTCCCAGCCTAGCTAAATCCCATGTTCATCTTTTAGGTTATGTGCTAAAAGCATCCTAATTTTCAGATCTAGCGGCTTGTACGTGTGGGTTCCAGATATACTAAACAACATTTTGCACGGCGCGGACCAGATCAGCGTCTGTCAGATTATTTCTGACAAATTCGCTAATGCCACTGTGAGTACTGTACTATTATCCCTCGTCAGATGGTTATGCTAGTCTGTGGGAAGACCACGCATGTTGAAGTAACAGCCGTGAATTGTAAGGGAATGGTATAATACTGCCGTGTTAAGCGCAAAAGCGGTATGTCAGGGAAACCTTATTTTCGGGATAATCGAAGTTTTGTAAATATAGTTTTATAGTTTTGTATGTAAAACTGAGATAGAGAAACTCTTTTAAGATTTTTTAACAAGTTCTAAACAAGATACCATTATTTAAGTAAGTTCATTGAATGGATATTTCTTTAAGCTATCTGACTACATAAAAATTAAGATTTTGTTTTTTTTTAAATACCGTATTTGAGTTTAGCACGGCAGAATAGATCTAGAAAAAAAAATACAAGAACTCGTTCCTTAGGTGAGAAATGCTGGTGAAATACCTATATATTTTTGTAAATGTGTCGCGTTCCGGGATCAGCCTGTGTATATGCGGTTTCAAAAGGCCGGCATAATTATTTCGACTAAGGAGTAACCTCTCGTCATTCAACATTCTACAGTTTTTTGGAAATTCATTCATTATGACAGTTAATGATATAGTGCAAAAACAATATTATCAGACCCGTGGTTATGTAAGAAATAAATAATTTAAATAAAGTTACATAATCTTAAGGATAAAGTTATATTATCAGCCAATGTTTGGGTTTTTCAAAAGACAGTTTACCAGGCTATTGATTATATAAATATAGTCTCATCTTTTATTTATCAATATTCATGAGTTAAACAAGTATCCTGTGACATTTATTTCACAAATAAAAAATTAAAAGACAATAAATCATATATACAGGTGGAATAGTTTATCGATCAGTCGAATGTTTCGTAAACTACATCAAAACATTGAATTGATGTCTTATATAGATCACATTAATTATATGTAATTTCGAATTGAAATTACTTCATACATTGATTGTGACGCTTTTTTTTCTTATCGATTGATTTTTTTATTTTAAAATCAGGGTAAATGGATATTTTAATTCAGTTAAATAATAAACGTTGCGGATAAATATTTTTAGAACTGTATATAAAATTATTAGACAAATCTTCACATTACGTTATGAAATGAAACCACATAATTACAACATCTTAAAAGCAGATGAAAGTACATTCTAAAATATTAAATAAAAAAGGCTATTTTGTATCAATATAAATGACAATAAAATAATTTCAATATAACATGTCCTAGCCTATACGACTATTCTAAAAGAATATGTCGGAGCGGCACCACACTTACACTCACGTACACACAATTTTCGCACTTAACCACAAAGAAACCAAAAAATCGGGACTAAAAAACCGTAACCTATCGTGACAATATCCATTATTCATCAACAATTTTTGGCACGATGTCAAAAAAGATTGATGACTATTTAGTTTCATTTAACAACTTAAGTCGAAACGACCATGTATGATATAAATTAAATCGGTACAAAAATAAAACCACCTGTATAACGTTACATAATTCTAATTCTTAATCATTTATATTGCGCAATAGCATTCGCTATATGCAAAGTATATAGAAGCGATCGCAACGCATTATGTGAAAAATATTTACAATTTTGATAGTCTAACAAATTTACTTTCTTATTTATTCAATTTCAATCTATTGCACTCCACAATTGTTAAAATATAGGTTTTAAAAATTAAGAAAAGTACATTATAGTGGAACCTGCAGTGCACAGCCATTTGTATTTGAAGTATCAAGTAGAAGGTGATTGCTGTGCTACTCACAAAAATAAATAACAAAAATCTCTGTCGACTTTGTATAAATTTTATATTTTTCTTTCTACGTTAAAACCTTAAATTACGAAGTTAAGAAATCAAGTTATTTCACAATATATATTATAAGCCGGGAATCGTCCACTGCTGGAAATAGGCCTCCCCCATTGAGCGGCATAGGGACCGGTTCTGGGCCGCCCTCATCCACTGGACTCCATTATAAAATTCTTCCCGTTTATGCAACGTTTTTCATTGATGCTCTGCTCCTATTGGTCATAGCGTAATGTTATTTAGCCTATAGACTTTCTCGAAAACTGGGCTATCCAACACTAAAGGAATTTGTCAATTCGAACCAGCAGTTCCTGAGATTTTTTTTTTATTACAGATCAATGACTTTCTTGCTTATCGCGTGTATTGCAATTGTGTTTTTAACTAGAACATCGTGTATAATCAAGTAAGAATATAAATCGAACTTGTTTACGCGTTTTATTGCGTCAAATAAAATGTTTACAAATAGTGTCGCGGGGTTCCAAGACCATGGCGAATCGTCATCAACGGAATAATAATAAAAATAATTCATCTACTTAGTATAATACTAGCTTTTGCTCGCGGCTCCGCCCGCGTTATAAAGTTTTTCAGGCTAAAGTTTTCCATTATAAAAGTAGTAGTTTCCCGGGAGCCTATGTTCTTCCCAGGGTTTCAAACTGTCTCCATACCAAATTTTATCTTAATACGTTGGGTAGTTTTTGAGTTTAAGACGTTCAGGCAAACGGATGCAGCGGGGGACTTTGTTTTATAATATATTTTTTTAGAACTTTTTAAGTGGAATAATCCCGACATACATCATTGTTGCATAACTTTAACCGTTTACGCAGCGCATGCAACGGAAGCTCTCAAAACTAATAAATTGTCCCCGTATTTGTAACATGTTTCATTACTGCTCCGCTCCTATTGGTCATAGCGTGATGATATACAGCCTATAGCACCCCACAAATAAAGGGCTATCCAACACAAAACGAATTTTTCAGTTCAAACTGGTAGTTCCTAAGATTAGCCATTACTGCTCCGCTCCTATTAGTCATAGCGTGATGATATATACCTTAGAGCACTCCACGAACAAAGGGCTATCCAACGCAAAAATATTTTTTCAGTTTGGACCGGTAGTTCCAGAGATTAGCCATTGCTGCTCCGCTCCTATTGGTCATAGCGTGATGATATACAGCCTATAGCACCCCACAAATAAAGGGCTATCCAACGCAAAAAGAATTTTTCAGTTTGGACCGATAGTTCCTAAGATTAGTAAACAAATATAATGAGAAAGCTTCGAACTGCTAAGCTATCGGGAGTTACACGTGTCATTGTGAGTCAACCATAAAAGATAGACATATGCTGTCGTGGGATATTTTTACATAATTTTAAGGAGAACATTTCCGTCATACATGATTTCTATGTAGCTTTAACCATTAAGGTTGCACACGCGACGGAAGCTTAAAAAATGGAGTAACTTCTCCCGTTTTCCCAACATTTCCCTTCACTGCTCTGCTCCTATTAATTGTAGCGTGATGAAAAGTATACTATAACCAGCACAGGAGTATGAAAAATAATTGTACCAAGTTTCGTTAAAATCCGTCGAGTAGTTTTTGTTTCTATAACGGTTATACAGACAGACAGACAGACAGACAGACAGACAGACAGACAGACAAAAATTTTACTAATTGCATTTTTGGCATCAGTATCGATCCCTAATCACCCCCTGATAGTTATTTTGGAAATATATTTCATGTACAGAATTGACCTCTCTACAGATTTATTATAAGTATAGATAAAGCTGAAGAGTTTGTTTGAACGCGCTTATCTAAGGAATTATTGGTTCGAATTGAAATATTCTTTTAGTGTTGAATAGCCTATTTCTCGAGGAAGGCTATTAAACTTCACGTCATGACTAATAGGAGCGGAGCACCAATGAAGATTGTCGCAAAAACGACGGATAAAGTTACACTACAATAATATATGACGGAATTATTCCTCTTAAAACATTATAAAAAATATGTTAGAAAACAAAGTCCCCCGTTGGATCTGTCTGTCTGTCTTAAGTCAACAAACTCAAAAACTATCCAAAGGATTTCGATGGAATTTGGTATGGAGACAGTTTGAGACCCTGGGAAGGACATAGGCTATATCGCGGGACTTTTATCCCAGAAAAATCTTTCATGCAGGTGGAGTCGCGAGCAAAAACTAGTTTATTATAAGAGATCTGAGGACCACTAGTAATGTACTATTAATGTTTTGAATGTTCTTTTATTAATAATAAAACTTGTAGGCATTATGTAATGATGGTGCTGTAACAAATAAATCAATAAAATAAATAAGAGATCTATTTGGAAGAATTATATTATCTAATATTTATTGCGCCGTTATATATATACAAAAAAAAAACAAGTTTTAAATTGATAGTTTTGGTGAAAATTGGATACTCAATTTGCATGAATCAGGCCATTATATTTATATCCATGCATTTGTTTCGTGTCAATGTCAATAAATATATACGAACACCTGCTTGATTCGGTATTTTCATTATTAGAGATCTACTTCGATAAACTAATTCTGAATTAACAGCTAGTTAACTGTTTATAGCATTTTAAAATAGCGATGTTGTGGAAATAATAAAAAAAAAAAAAAATTTTTTTTCGCTTTTATCTATAAGTAATTTTTGCCTGCGGTTTCGCCCGCGTAAAAAAACAAAACACATTCTCCAGCCTTATTTATACAGGGTCATTTTAACATTGCGTTACTAAATAAAACCACATACTCGTCTTCACTTTCGCTGACATTGTGCCAAAAATCATCCATTAATAACTAATATTTTCGCGAAAAATCCTGGTTTTAGTTTTCAGATTTCAGTAGTATGTAGTAATAGTGGCTTTAGGGTGCGTAAAATTAAAAGTACTTTTCATTAATATTTATTTTGTTCGAAACTTAATTTTTTTACTTTAAATCTACGACTCAAGTAACTTATGGCAAAGTGTTATTTCCAAGTAGATAAGAATGTGGTTTCATTTAGTAACGCGATGTCAAGATGATCCTGTATATTTAGACTCCAACAAAGGTTGCTTAATTAAATTTTCTATTAAAATCCGTTATAATTAACTATTTTTTATATTTTTTTCAGTTATCGTCAAAAGACGCGTGCCACGCCGAAGTATCTGTATCCGTGTTTCCAATCTCGATGGCCATGGGCGCCGTGTTCGCGATCACCTATCTGTCAATTGGAGTTTTCATCAACAAAATTGGCAGGAAAAGTTTATACTGTACGTATTTTTTTACGCAAATCAAAATCTTATTAAAGCAATAACAAAAAATTTAACTATCTTCAAATCCACTTAACACCAAAAAATAATTTAATATTACCTACATACTGGTTACCAATTTAGTCGGTAAATAATTAAAATTAAACATTGTTATCGTATATTTATGCATAATATTTATGTAGTTTATCCTTGACATTGGCATGATGTTATAAATGCCATAAAACACGTTTTATCAGCTTTTTATAATAGATGGCGTTAATTATGAATTTCTTTCCCTGTTTTGTCTTTTACTGAGAATTTTGTACCTACGTCTCCGTAGGAGTAAGCAGTTATAACTTGTAGACGCAATTATTTCGGACCATTTTCTGCTCCCTAACAGGAGAAAAATATTCCAAAGGCATTAAGTTCGCCTATGAAAATCACTTTTGTGTAAAATATGTATGCAATGTGTAAAAAAAACTATTTTTTATTAAATAATTATTTATTAATGGTTTTATCACAGTATATTGTATAATAAAATTGATCAAATGTTTATTGTTACACTTCGTAATTTTACAAATTCGTGGAAACTTTGCATTTGAAATAGGATATCCAGTGTCTCAGTTTTAATCATTTACTTTTAATTCAGGTTAAGTCAAATGCAATTCTAAGCTGCTTTAACACACTTTTTTCGAGCCTTCTTGTTCTTCGTTCTGGATACACCAGCACATTGAAGGCATGTTCTTAGTGAATAACCTTTCCACAGGTGGTATTATGTTTATATGCGGTATCGCGACGGTGGCCGCGGCGTTCGTGCCTCACGGCGGCGCTGCTACTGCCCTAATCATCCTTTGCCTCTGCTCTGGATGTGCTGCCTCGATCCTCGCCGCGATCGCTGTTGATGTGTTCCCGACTAGTTTGCGGTAAGTTATAAATAAATGACTAGTCACGTAGGCGAGCAATAAGCATGGTTGCACTTATAGGTCAAACATGATAATAATTATAATTTAAAGTTTCTTTTATAACTATTTATTTAAAACTTTATTGTACACCGTAAATATAAAAAATAAGACAAATTTGTACACAGACGGTGGAAATTATTAAAACATTGGTGGTACAAATGGCGGTCTTATCGCTCGAGGCGATCTTTACCAGACAAACATTGGATGGAGATGATAAAAATAGTGGAAAGGGCAGTTTAGGGCATACGTAAAAAAAAAAACTACATTAACTATATTTACAGGCATTTATTTAGGGATAGGTATTACTGGTAGGTCTATCATATGTAAGTGTCCGCCTGGGTAGGTACTACCATCGCAATGTCTATTTCTGCCACCGCGCAGCAGTATGTAGTGACTATTGTGTTTCGGTTTCAAGAACATTAAATATAAATAACTCGTTATTTAAGGGAATTTGGTATTTTGTACTAGCCCAACTAAGTTATATAATTTTTATAAGTCTCAATGTTTTCCAGAGCTATGGCGATGTGCATGATGTATATGGTGGGTCGGTCGGGGGCGGCAGTGGGTTCGAACCTGCTCGGCGTGACGCTCGACACGCACTGCCACATGGCTTTCACTGGCTTCGGGGTATTTATTGCAGGTAATACACAAATTTTTACATATTATAATAAAACTTTAACAGGCCGACGTCTGTACATCATATATTGAACAAAAATTAGAAAGGAGGATCTTTGTTAAGGCAAAAGGAGCCAAAACAACACTTTTTAATTATGTATTTGTTTGTACACGCACTCCGAAAAAACTGTTACATAGAATTGAATGCAGTTTTTACTGACGTAAGTCTTCCTTTAAATATGGGTACCATTTTATCCAGGGAATATATAAAGCGAGACCTTTATCCCGGAAAAGCTTTTTCGCGCGGGGGGAGTCGCAAGCAAAAGGAACCTAAAAATCAAATAATAAAACCTATACTGATATATCAATTTCAAGAGATTTTTTTATTTGGACGTTCTAATGAACTGCTCATCAGATTCTAAAAATTCTTCTAATGAGTAAATGGCTATCTCATGAATTTATTTATGTAGGTTTCACCAAATTAATTCCTTATAATTATTGTACATGGTATTGCCTTTGATTTGCGATCACAGCGATAAAAAAGCGGTTTTTAAAATTAATTTATATACATTACCTTGTTTTATCGTTAAACAAGTTTAAAAACCAATATTTAAATTAAAGTGATTAATTTAATCAAGGGTCACTATGATAACGGTACAAAATAAAAGATCAAGTTTTGGCGACTAGTTAAACCACTTCCAAAATGAATTGATTGATAGTTAATTGCAAAAAATTCAACACGTTCCTTAACTATTTACTGACACGTAATAGATATATGTTATATTTTAACCAAAGACATTAAACAGTACGGTTTTTTATCTTTATTTAAGGAGCATGGTCGTTATTTCACGACTTTGTCGCTCCGTACGTCCACTTTGACCCGTGCCTACTCACTTTTGATTATATCAAAATGTTTTTTGTCGTTTCCTGTATAGGAAGAGGCTAGGGCTTTATTGACAATACAGTTAGTAATAGAGCGGATATCAGGACCAATTTGTGCTCCAAAAATTATTACCAATAAGTCGTGGTTTTGTTTGAAATGTCCGTGCGACAAGATGTCTCAGCTTCTTTTAATATTAATAGAAAAATAACATATTTACAGAAAATATAATAATATAATATTTGCGAATTAAAAACGTGCAAATCACGATATGGAAAAATATAAGTATTTTACATTGGGGGTTTGTTAATTCACGGTAGGTTTAGTAAACGGTGCATAAGCGCAAACTTTATATGACAATCTTGTTACTGTCATATGTAATTTAAGAGTTATTAATCAAATCGTGTTATTGTATAACCGCTGCTCTTGGCTTGCGGCTTTACTCGTGTTGTAGTCTATTTCACGCATAAAATAAGCGCGTGTACCATTCCATTCACGAAGACCTACCCTACCATTTTTGAGCGGGATGTTGAGTAGTTGAGTATGCTGCGGGTTGTTGCGGCGTATTGTTGAAGGCCAGGGGATAAATCTAGGTCTCAGGCTCGATGTTATCCATCGTAGTGTGCGCGTGCACTCATACTACTCACCCACACTGTAACCGATTAGGGAATGTAGAGAAGCGCGTCTTCCTGGATGAAATGATCTACAATAGCTTTTAAGAAATAATGTAGCTTCTATTTATTTAATATTTTTTTACTATTACAACAGAAGTTAAAGAACTTATTACTGAATCAAATAATTACATACAAACAACTGTATTTTTTATTTGTAGTTCTCCTATGAGCTAATAATGTTTATTTTAAACGTAATATTCTTGTATCTATGAAATATGTAATTATCTTACTCAGATTATCATTGCTTTTTTCTAGGATCTGCATTTCTGATGTTCTTCTGGCCAAAACCGGAAAAAGTGAGGGCAGAGATGGAACAACAAGGCTTCTCATATTAAACGGATGCATGATATTTGATTAATGATAAGTTATAAGACTGATACAATTACTTTGTAATTGTAAGTGTTCGTTCCATTAATTAATTAAACTTACTCTACTTATTTACTTGAAAATAGTTTTATTTAATGCTATCTCTCGTCACTTTACGCAATTATTTTAGATCGAATACTAGCGCCACCTATGGAAAGTTGTTTTAACTATTTCGTGTTAACTTTAACTCATTAAATAATCAATAGATGGCGCTAGTAATTACGCCCCATAAAGTCATAATTCGAAAAAGTATGTATATGCAGGATTATAAATTACAAAGGTTTGCACTGCATACACAGACATTAACAGTATAGTTAGTTAATTGCATAGCATAAGGGCAAATATTACTTACAACCGTCGCCCTGTTGATTACAATGCCCACAATCTTCCAAATTTGAATACAACGCTGCATGTTGTTTAATTGAAGAATAGACAAAACAAATTTGTACCGAATACCTCCTAGCACAATTTCAGCCACGGCGGCCTATCTCATCGGAGATCTGCCAGATGCGCGGGAGATATAATAGTGCACAAGTGTGTGCGCAAAACACAGGTGCACTCTCTGTTCCTTCACTCTCATAGTCCGGTAAGACGGCAATCCAACATGACCAAAGAGAAATCAAGAGAAACAATAGGCTTTACGTGCTTTTCCAGGGGTAGGTATTAAACCGCGTTTATGAGTCCAAACTGCGACTGAATAATTTTTAAAATAGCAAAACCTAGTCACTATTATTTTTTGTCCGATCTGGGATTCGAATCCAGGAAAGCGCAGTAGTCGTACTTATACCGCGTACACATTACAACTACGCCACCGAGTCAAGAACACAATTCTACCAAGTACTTACTAGTAACTTCGCTTCACGATTCTAATACAGAACCTTTCCCTTTACAAGTTTCATCCCCTAATTATCACCCTCATTTTACCTTTTTTGCCCGCAAAGGGTTGAGGTGACAATGTCGCATCATTATTTAGCGATCGAGATAATGTCCTTCTGATTGTATTATTATAGCCTTTAGTTGACACCTTTTTGATGTAAATCTTGTTAGAACAAAAAATGTGATGTCATCACCCTTTTGTGAGGAAGATTGCGACAAAAAGAAATTACACTACGCTATTTTTTTGTACGAGTGCGGACAAGTGACCCCACTGCTCCTGACGGTAAGTGAAGTGGGGTCCTATATCTATACAATGACGACTGACGAGAGATTACCCCTCTGCAGTAGATACTGTAGTTTCCTCTCAGTAATAGAGGAAACAACAGCCCAACAGTAGGATAGTATATAATGCAGGGCTGATATTAGATATTAGATAAGTTGATACATATATGCGGGCCTGTCGGAACCAGATATACACATGCTGATCCCGGAACGAGACACACTTACATAGGCCATGATGGCGGGTTTTAACACCTTGTGTACAGTGGTCGCTATTCGGGCGGATATAAAATATATCCTACCGCCATCCTATTTGCTATTTTTATGCTATTCGTACTTTGATCTTCCAAACCAAGCTTAATTTCGTCCTATGATAGGAAGCCTAACGCTACAATAATCAAATGGACATTGCAAAATCAGTTATAAACGTTATCAAACACACATATCGCCTCCATCCACGAAAGTATAGGCAGAGGTGAAACTAAGGCACCACTTTTCGCCTTATGTGTTCCGTCTCATGATATATGACGGGCTGAACCTATCACCATATCGAACGTCTTATTCTAATGTTTAGAAAATATTTGACGTGCAGACACCTGGTTTATAGAGAAGTCACCATTAACTCAAGCATGTATAAGTTGATACTAGCGAGGGACCTTGGTTGTAGAGTAGAACTCATGGGTACTTAATTGATAAATTAGCAATATACATATATTTATGAAGTGGTACACCTAAATATATGTGGCTTTTCTAATGGACAGTATAGGCTGACATTATAAATATCAAAAGTAAAAATATTTTCTCAAAAATCTTCTAATCACAAAATTCCTTCAAACCGAATCGTTGCGATAAAATATTTTATGAGGAAATAATAGCCGGTCCTTGATCACGGCACAGAAAAAATAACATCAAATTGTTACAAAAACTTCGGAGCGGCAGGTAGCTCGCTTTCGAATGTCTTAACGTTGTGAAATAATGTACTAGACTGAGAAAGATGCTTTGGAACATTAAATTTTTGTATTTAAATCTAAAATAAATTTTAAAATAAAAAATACCTATATTTTCTTTATGGCTTTGAGTGGCGAGATGAGATTGCCGTTCGCTTGATGGTACGCGATACGACCCATAAACAGTAGAAACACCATCCAACACCTTGTATTACAAAGTATTGTTTGGTATTCCACCGCGCTCGCCATCCTGAGACATAAGATGTTAAGTCTTTGGTCCAGTAGTTTCACTAGCTACAATGTTCAAACCGGAACACAACAGTGACTACAAAACTGCTATTTGGCAACGGACATTGTGGTGATACCTACTCAGGCGGACTCTCACATACAAGAGACCTACCACCAGCCACAGGCTACACTTATAATTACCTACATCTATAAATTAAAACAGTAAAGTATATTAATTAAATTTTTTTTTACTGATTTAAATACAAGATTCCTTAACACGGTCATCAAAACTGCAGTAAAAATAAAAACAATCAGAATTGATGGCAAGACGGCAAATACAACAAATGAATTTCTCTTTTAAGATTACATTTGGAGCAAAATTATATTTGTATTATTATTAAATTATAATATTAATTATGTACTGTTCATATTTATTAATTACTATTATTGTGACTTTCTCGATGGTGTAGTTGTATTACGGTATGACTACAGTGCTGAGTTCTCGTGTTCGATTCCCAGGTAGGGCAAAGTGATATTGGGTTTTTCTATCAGACCGGAGTCTGGAATTTGTGGCCAATATGGCGATAAGCTTACTCCATATCAAGTCATGGCACGGAATATACACGGTGGAAAGTAAATGCACTAGTTGCGCCTCTGCCTACCCCCTCGAGGGAAAAAAGGCATGTATGTGTGTGTAATATTATAAAACAAAACAAACTGGCCAATAATCAAAATTGAAATAGAACTAATATTTATTGTAACTAACACATACAATAAAATAACACAATAGTTCACCCTTCATAAGATAAAAAAAAATTGCAAAAATAATTAAATTTATATACATTAACCACGAAGTTAACTTCCATAATGTACTACGTAACGGTTAACGGATGGGTTAATTAATAACAGTACAGTTGACTTTGCACCCTCGGTCTCTCCCCCTTACATAACTGAAGTCAAATTGCTAAAGTAATTCTCGTTTTTGTGACTAAAAATTAACATTACATAGTGAGTATTTATATAACATGTTCTGTTTTATACAAATGTTTGTTAGTTAAGCATGCATAAGCCTTGTGTAGCCATGTAAGCATTTAAGAATAAACAACAAACGTGTATTGAATGACATTCTTATTAATTTGAAAATAATTTATTGTCAGTATTAAAAAGTCTAAAACCAATTAATTGTTAGTTGCGCAATCTCTGTCTGGTGAGGGGGGTACCACTTAATTGAAACGTCTAGACATTGTATATATTAGATGCTAATATATGCCCATTACAGATATACAAACTATATCTTAATTACAAGTCAACTTGAGTATGCAAACAAAAAAAAAATACAAACTAAAAAAAATGTAAAAAAAATTTCTAATTCATGTAAAGAAAACTAGGAGCTTTGGTTCCTAAAAATGCTTATAAGGGTTTGAAATTATATATAGCCTGACCTACCTTAGCTTGGTTCGAAAACCCATCCTAAAAGTACTAGGACAGTACATATCAAACTATATTGTCATGGTCAAAAGTATCACATTGACTAGGCTAATATAAAAACAGTGGTGCACGTGGGTAATTGCCCTCAGGTGGGCGTGACACGTGGGCTAACGTTAAGGCCATATGTCACCGCCACGGGTTCGATTCTACGCCGAATTTTTTTCAGTATGGTTGATGTTCGTAATTGTTTTTTCGGTATCAGTTGAGATGTTTATTAAAAATAGAAGCGATGGAGTATTGCTATTAGTGACGAAGGGTGACATTTTCCGCAAGGTAACCTGACATAACATATAGGTACTGTTATAAATATAAAAATAAAATAAAATGCTTTATTCATCACGTAGGCAAACATAGTTGCACTTATGATAAGTCAAAGTACGTGAGAATATTTAATTATTACTTAATTAAATTAGCTTATATAAACAAAGACAATTTATATTGAAAATAAATTATAAGCATGAATGTGCAAATCGTTTTATTGACAACTAGTTGAGCCGACGAATCTCGTACCGCCTAACAGTCGAAATATCATCATAAATATTTATACGATACTAACGTTACACAATTGTTTAGCCTTCCCGGAACCCCTCCACTAACACTTAAACTTTATGGTGTGGTATTAAAGTTCAAATTGACTTTTAAGTATTATTACGAAACTTTTGTATGGGAATATAGAAAAGTGTTGTCTTTAGACTTTTTCAGGCAATCTTTTTTTTTCTCTAAAGATCCGTCCACGTTACTATAAGAAATATTGTAAAAAAATAATTAGCGGAATCGGTTCAGCTACTCTCGAGATTTGAGCTTAGCAAGACATTCAGCGATTCATTTTTATATTATAGATTACATTTTTCATAAATTGTGAATGGTATGCCGACAGTAATCGCGCTATATGGACCTTTCGTCACTGATTGCTATACAATGTAATTAAACAGCAGATACATAGTCTGATAATAATATTCACGCTTTTTATCCCCAAAGGGGTAGACAATGACACAACTGGTGCATCAACTTTTCGCCGTGCGAACGGGTATAATCCCACACTCCAAATTACATTTTGTAATTTTAATATAAATCAATAAAATCTTAAAAATTGTTTTATCAACGAGAAATCTGGAAGAAACACCAAGTCTAAATGAAGCATGAGTGTTATGCAAAAAACCCTGTTCCTTTTTCTAATAATTTTGACGTAAAGCGTCTGATGCTAGTAAGATGTACAAAATTCAAGTGTTAGCCGGGTCACCTTGATAAACTCCATACTGACCAACATTAGCCGTTTAGAGTTATTAGCGACCTCCTTATCACGAAGGCTAACCTTTTTAATTATAAAATAGATAACCAAAAACTGACATGACCCTATACACACGGAAGACCACCTCACAAACCCTTAGCAGTATCCCCTGCGAGGCACGGGGAGACATTTGCCGCGGCCCTAAGCACACAGTTAAGTGTGTGCCAATTCACATTGAGGCCTAAGGGCTCGCGAACATATCCTGGTCTTCCCCCATCCTCCCATCCTAAGAGATTTCCCTATCCAGACTTCCTACCCAGCTATCCCCTCCCAACTTTCCATTATGCCATTCGCAGGATTCCCCCGGTGCTGATTGCGGGGTTTGATACCAAAAAAAAACCCTAGCAGTATAAATATAATGTCAGCCCTGTATTATATACTGTCCCACTGTTGGGCACGGGCCACCCTACTACTGAGAGGGATTAGGCCTTAGTCCACCACGCTGGCCTAGTGCGGATTGGTAGACATCACATACTTACCTTTGAAATTCCTATAGAGAACTTCTCAGATGTGCAGGTGTTCTCACGATATTTCCCTTCACCGTCAAAGCAAGCGAAAATTCACAAAGAATACGCACATCATTTAAGAAAACTCAGATGTGTGTGCCCTTGGGTTTTGAACCTGCGGACATTTGTCTCGGCAGTCCGTTCCACAACCAACTAGGCTATCGCGGCTCTTAGCAGCAGGCTACCTCAAAATGATAGTCATATCTAAGTCAAATTACCCTAATTTATAGTTATTAAATTCCTAAGGTAGCATCTGTCGCGATGATTATCTTGCAATGAGCCGGTAAAGCATGGAGTCATGGTCAGTGGCCACATGTAAATATCAACGGTATTGCACGCTGACACTGGTACGTCGCATGATATTTTGGATCGTTGTTATATTAAAATAATATTAGTTTTCGGGTTTTATCGTTGTTTTATATATTGTAATGTTTAACAGAATTTCCGGTTGTGTAAGCTTCCATCTATCTTCTATAATGAAATTTTGATGTTTTTTAATCGGAACCCAAAAGACCAGCTATCAGAATTCAAGACACTGTGAGCTTTCTACATAGATCGGAGTGTCAACAGATAAAAAAATGTTAACTGTAAAATATAAGTATGTATTGTCCGCCCTGTGACCATGAAGCTTTCAGTCTTCGAAATGTTGAGAGAAAATTCAAAAACCGCGGTAACATCTAGTTTCGGAACATTCGCGAAAAAATAAGGAATCTTCATTCTATTTTAACGTAATTGTTAATTAATTAAACATTTCTTTGCAATTACAAGACTCTTCTTATAGTAAGAGTTAGGACCGTCAAAATAATAATTACCAAGCATTGTGTAGCATTGCATTAGGCGCGTAATTCTAAGATGTAAGATGTTAGCTCTTATAATGATATTCAAAACAGAATACAAAGGTAGTATTACTTTGTTTTTTCGTTAAAGTAATTGACATTGCGGTTCGACATACTAACAGTAAACATTTAAAGAAAAATCATTGAATAAAATATAATAGTTCTGAACGTATTTTCAGCATAGTTTTACTACAGAACAAGGAGTATTACACCATAAAACATTTCGTTGATGACATATCACCATGTCGTATAAACATACAACTAAACAGTCTTTATAAAAAAAAAATACAATTTGTCATATGCTTACAGTCTGTTTTTAATGGTTAAATAAACACAGTAAAATTATGTCTATTCCGAAAAAAAAAGTAACAAACTACAAAAAAAAAAATTTTATGTTTTCTAAACATACATTTTAATATGAAACCGATGATTTCACTCCTGGTTCCAATTTCCCCCCCGCAGTACGAGTCAAGTACAGACGAGTGCGAGTAATTGGCCAGCTCGTGGGAACCGCGCCACCTGTCTGTCTGTCCGTATGTCTTACGGCTTTCCCATAAGGCACGATCACACACCGTGACATCCCCCACCCCTTGATATTATTAGCATATAAAACGTATTAAAAGTTTGTGACTTTTTTATGTGAGAAATAATAGATTGCAACACTCGAAGGTTCAACAAAGCCCTGTGCTTCCTTCTTCGTGTCTTTAGAAATCCATTAATTCTATCTGCGTAAGGAAAAAAGCTTATCCGTTAAGGAGCTACAATGCCAAAAACCGATACCCACGTTAAACTCTTCGGGGTGAAAAACGGAAGAAGTAAAATTTTATATGAACTGAGAATTCTGAACAAGACGGTATTCTAATTTTAACTTTAACGTGCATCATTTCCCGCCATTATAAAGATTGCAACTTTAGTTCCTTCGAATTATCGAAGGCGTAATTAAAAAAAGAATAAGACGCGTGGTTCTCACCGTTAAATCAACAGGTCCGCAATCAGGGCCGCGCCGGGGCCCACGCCCGCTACCGTCATAAACAGCCTGTAATCGATTAAACAAACATCCGCCGGAATGGTCGGCTTCGCGCCATAAATCATCCATCGGTGATTGGGTCGGCCAAAGATGCGCGCGCAGAACCGATATTTTTTACAGCTAAATGACGAGACATAATACCACTGGTAATAGTAACACATTAGCAACATCACCGCAAAACATGCTATTATTAGTTAATAATATGGTCTATTTTTCAGTGCAGCGGTGTGCAAGCATTTTTACGCTCCTATTTGCAGTATAGTAGTAAGTATGATTTATGGATACCTACCTAATTATATATAGTTCTCGAGTGGTTACCACGTAATGGCAACCACGTAGGAGGATATTGGACGGCAATCAGCAGGTTGGATTGACGATCTCGTAGAAGTCACAAGAACCCGCTGAAGCAGGGCGCTTCTTACATCGAGGTCTGGAAATCTTTCAAAGGCTGAAAAAAAATATAAGTATGCGGCTATCTAGAAACTATACTCTAGAAGCTATCTATTGTCTCAGGGTGAAAAGGTTAGCATAATTGAGTGCCCTGTATCACTAAATCTCTAAAGACAGGTAGCATTTTATTAAGTGCGTCATTTAATTGTAAATGGCAAGCTTGGTCTATGGTATTTTTTCATCTATGACAGCTCGCGCCCGTCAGATCATTTCGCCAGCTCAATTAACCCCCGTGCTATACCGACGAAATTTCGGGAACGACTTCTTTTTATTATATTCTAACAATTTTCGATTTTATTACACCGCTTAGAAGAAACAATTTAGAAGTGGTTAATTTAGTTTATGGTAGATATATTTGGATATTGTTTGTTCTTGTTGGAGAGGTTAACTATTCAAGCATTTTTTATATTTCGGAGTCAAAGGTGGTTACTTAATGTTTACTAAGGCTAAGATATTATTGTAAAAAAAATAAGGAATTCAAAATTAACAAACATGTACCAAAAATGAAACGACAAACAAATGCTATTTTACTAAATGCATCATTGTTTTTCCTCTCCACTTGAGAAGGAACTTCGGGTAAATTCTACAATCTAAAACAACCATTCTGAAGTCAACTTAGCTTACATAACACTGATGTCATAATGAAAGAATACAACTTAACCTTATTATTCTAAATAAAATTTAATACATAATCGAAATCCTCAAAAATCTGTCAATTTTATTTCTCTAAACGTCCTTCGAAACGTCCTTTTCACGATACTCGATAGTATGCTACTATAAAACTGATTTCGCTGAAGTAACTATTTATCGTCAACAACTAAACAGCGTCTGCGCGACGCCTAATCGCTCCACTTTTTTCTCTATAATGGCTTAATGCTATTATACCATAACCAAGCGCCAAACAATATTTTTTTACTAAAAACAAAAACATTTTCACGCCCACTGTTGGTTTTACAATATTACTTAATCTCCCAGTTTGGATATCATTAAAAAAGGTAAAAATGGCGCCAAAATATCGCGGGCCGGCGGATCAATTTTATTTTATGTTTTTATTGATATTGCTGCTGTTTGGTTCACTGTTGGAATATATTTTATAGATTTATGTGAAAAAATCACTTCAAATAACTATCGTCCCTTTGTAGAAGCAATCTTATTTATGCAAGCCTTATTTGATCTAATAGAGACTGAATATTCTAACAAGTTGATTTGGAAATCTTTAAAGGTAGCCTGTAACGGAGTAGACTTCCAAAGCTTGAAGAAGAGGCTCCCAAAAACATCTTCCATAAATGAAATAATATCTCCACTCAGGCCGACAAATGATCTCTTCCTCCTAAAAATCATCAAAACAGAGTACTTGACATCAGTTGCGTGATCTACTACTTGGCTAATAGATGCCGTTTCTCACTTGGTTTCTAAATTTTATTCTATGAATTGAGAACTTTACGAGTAAGCATAGTTATAAACTATATATAGGATATCGGTTTCAAAACTTTAAAAACTTTTTTTACTATACATAGACAAAATGAGGACGGTGTCTGAAGTAGGACAACCGTGTAGTCATATATTCCCCACTACAATCATGGTAAGAAGTCACTTATTGGGATTCGAACCTACTTTCATATCAAGTAATTGTTACGTCACGTTGCCTGTTATAATTTAAGCCCCAATTGCAATTTTAAACCACCTTAATTATTTCCTGTTCTTAAACACACCAAAACAAACAAACAAAAAACACATAATTCATTATTTTTACACGCCAGCGAAAATATCGAAATGTCTATAATCGGGCACAGAACCCGCACCCGGTAATCTTAGTAATCACCTTTCAAATTGCAGTATTAGAAAAAACTTGTCGATAGAATTTTTGGCAAAAACTATTTTTCCAATATGGATTAGATATTTTGTTTGTTCACACCGACGCCCTAACTGATTAGTTAAACGTTTATAATCCGTATAAAATGTAACCTATTTCATTCTGATTGACTCTTTTAGAAATTATGCTAACCGTGCTTGAGGAAATGGAACATAATATTTCGAGGCACATTTATAGTTTATGATAATAAGTATATTATAGTTATATTGCAAATGCTATTCGTCCACGTATTTCAACGTTCTCATGCTTTAAAAAAAATATTTTTTTATTGGAAACAATTTTTTTTAATGGCTATTTTGTAACATGATGCCAATTTCAACTTAGGAAAATAGATACAAATTAAAAAGGTTACTTTCCAAAATTTCAATATTTAAAATTAGAACGCAACCTAAATTGGGGTACGTAATAATTACTTACAAACAAATAATACAATGGTCATAATCAAAAAAAAAACAAAAAGACAAAGGAAGCCGCAAAACTAATATGACAAGTAAACAATATTTGCAAGTCAGTTTTGTCATCGACCACCGTGCAAGAAAAAAACTTTCTTTGTCGCAAACCGTAATGATCCTAAACAAATTATCTGTTGACAATAGATCCATAATATTAGCCTTTATTTCTTACTACACAAGGTGCAGTTTCAAACAATTCTGCCAACTGGCGACACTATGAAAAAATCAGCATGCTGCAATATTATTGATTTTAAATTATGGACTCTATGTATACGAAATAAGTGTTATTCGTCTAAAATAAGTAGAAATCCTATGGTCGGTAACAGATCATAGCGAATGGGCAGTCATTATAACAAATATTTGTTTCAGAAACCGCAAATTATGTTGACGAATATTTTTTTTTGTTTTTAAATGCTACCTGTATTATGTTCAACAGTTCACGCTACCCTCTACATAATAGGGTAGTCATTAAAATCGTCAAATACAAAATTCAAAAACGAATTTAGATTCTACACCTCTATCTACATTAGTTAAACGTTACTATAAAAATAAGACTGCTAAAATCATTTCCAATTCCGCATGACTGTGTTTTAGTAAAATAAATATAATATAATTATTTTTTTTTAGTTCACAACTTAAAATATACACATATCTGAAAAATAATTCAATTAATAATGTAACATACTGGTGTAATTCCTAAAAATTGTGAACACAACACGCAATTAAGATATTTATACTTACTATATGTATTTTATTTATAACAATTGAAAAAAAATCGAAACATATATTCTTACGAACTGGTACTTAATTGTATTATTATTCTGACGTAATTTAAACCACTTCCTCCTTTCTTCCATAAACCCCACATCGAAACAAAATATGAAAAAATAATATTGACAAACACATTTAACTATTTATGGCAGACACTGTTACGTTATTAATATACATCCAAAATCCATAATTACATTCCACACAAACATTCGTTTCACCACAAAAGCCAATTCCAAGGACCGCAACGTTAAAAACGGCTTCACAAAGCCTTTTCATCTCAAGTTCTTTATACGTTGCGTGATCTTTTCATGAAAATTCTATAAGTATCGTCATTACCAGCAAGGGCGCTGCCTTCTTGTTTAATGTTAAGGTCACAGCTTTTTGCGTACATTCTCCTGAGGGAAGGTTTAACAAAAAATATATGTTGGAGAGAGGACTAGTCGAAGGTCGATATTCGATATCAATGGAGTCAGTAAGATATGTAAGTATTATTTCGGTGTTATAAACCTTCGCTATATTTCAAATAGATTGCACTTACCTTCCTGTAGTGCTTGATAATAAAATGGCTGCTTCTGTGTTGCTTTTGCGTGGTCGCTGATTTTTGGTATTATTTCCCTTTGCTATATTTCAAATCATTTCACTTACCTTCCTGTCGTGTATGATAACAAAATGTCTGCTTCTGTTTCTCTCTGGCTGTAAAATAAAAGACCGGTCATTAATAAAGGAAACAGTATTGCAACAAATATTTAGATTAAGATAACTCTACTTGTCAAACGCGAAGGCACAATTATAGTAACTGCAACAGTATTTGTAGGCCACAATGATTTTATGGAGTTGGATATTATTCGACGGGAATCCTTGTTCGACACTTAGTGTGGGCATGGCTTGTGTTTATTTCTTTTCACTTCCCTTGAAGTCTTTGTAAAATGGGCGACTGTTGCCATGAACTACATTTAAGAACGCTGCTCCAGTTCACAACAATGTTGCAATATTCCCTATTGAATCGTATTTAATACCGTAAAAATTGTTATATAGGGACGGCGTTATATTGCATTGATCTGGCAGATAAACTAACATTACTCTTATTTGATTGATAAATCATTTAAGGTGGTGTTAACAAAACGGCACGCAACTCTGTTTTTAGGTTATGTATTCGAAATACATAATACAGAAACAAAACAAAACATAAATTTTTTACAATATGTTACCTTTAATTTGGTTGTTTAATTTTTTTATAAAAAAAATATTGTTACATTAATTTGATACTAAAAATGCCATTAAATTTTTTAATGCTGTGCATCATCTTTTAATCATTAATTTAATGTATAACCATCTCTATTAGATAAACAATTTAATAAGGAACATTCTGGTAGTTAAAAAAAAATAAAAGATCTAAAATAGATTGATCCTCAATATTTACATATTGCCTGTATGCTGTATGTATACGAAACGAACGCTCAAGGCCATTCGTTCAGGACAAGGTCTTAAATGAAAATAACAGTAACTAAACCCCGACTCTGAAATTGTACTCACGAAAGACAAGTCCCAAATAAAACCCAATATTTTGCTTAAAATTGTTTTAAATTCAAATCGTTGTTTTTACAAACAAGGACTGTTAGCATGTTACTAATCCTTCATCGCACCTCATTTAGCAACTGTTCTAACCATGCAAGTCTCTAAACAAATATAAGTTTATCAAAAGTTTCTTCTTAATTTATATGCAATCAAAACGTAAACATAACCCAATTTAGGACATGGTGTGAAGTGTGCCTCGAGGCGCAAATCGTCACTTTTGATTTCGTAAACAAAAACGTGATGATTTGTATTATTAAAATAATTGATAATCGATTTGGATTATTTCGTGTTGATTTTTTATAATTTTGTTTCTACTAAATATTTTTATTTGTTTACTTTTGCATTGGCAATGATTTACTATTGTTTTTTGTATTTAAGTAATCTTCGCAACTGGTGCGCAGCAGTGGGACAATATACAATACAGATCCGATGTTATTACTATATTATTAAGACAAACCTGTATTTATCTTATCACTAGCTGACCCGACAGACGTTGTCCCGTCTTAACTATGAATTTGCAGCGCGCATTCTATCAATCGCTGGAATTAACTTTTCTTAAATTTTCTAACGTTCCGATCAACTTCCTTAATTTTTTCTTTCATAAGATCCTTCTCCTGACAATAACAAACACAACAAAAAAAAATAGTGAAATCGGTCCAGACATTCACGCGTGATGACGTGACCAAGGGAAATAGGGATTCATTTTTATATATATAGATAAGAAATTCTAAGATGTGGAACTTGAAAACTTGTATAATTTTGTTTTTTTTTTTTATTTCGTCCATAGGACAGGTTAGTCTTTCGACCATACTGCCTAGTTATACGTACAAAACTCTAACAACTAAAAAACCCGTTTTATTTCTATACTCAAAGACCAGTGGAATCATAATACATAGGTACAGCCTCGTCTACAGAACAATTCTTAAATTGATTTGTAATAAAAACAATAAAATAATTGTGAATATGTAGCGTGATGCGTGTATCAAAATTTATTGGCTAAACCATAGCCAGTGTTGATCACAACCTTAGAAGGGTTATTGATTTTTTTCTTAAAATTAAATGAAAATTTGACCCACTCTGTTTAGCCTAGAGGTTGCGTGTATATTCAAATTATAATGGTTCTTAACACTAACACAATGAAAAATAATTCGTTGATTTAATTTGATAAAATTTTGACGCGATTAAAAATTTGCTTTAGAAATAATAAATTATAGAAGCTATTAAAAAATAAGGCACAGTACTGTTTGAACCACAGAACACATGGTTTGACCACTCCCGACTGTCGGCCGAAATATTTATACAACATGGAAGTCTACACAGACAGACTACGACATGTAAAGACGTATTTTCTATAATTTTGAAAACCTAAATCTAACCTTAGTTGTTCTATGACCTCTAAACTTTTTAAAAAAACAGATAAACTCATTAATATCTATATAATATAACAATGTGCATGCGTAAAACTCTTGTTTGGAATAAAAATTCCTCTCTGGTTATTCCTGATTAGCATAACATAATTATTTTACAACATAACTTAGTCTCATATGAGTTATGTTACATGTCACAGAGGCCTATGTTCAGCAGTGGACAGCTGTAGGCTGATGATGATGATGATGATGATGACTTAGTCTATCTGCCAGAAGATTTAAATACTTATTTCTGCGTCTTTTTGTAGGTGCACTGCAATGTGACCTTACTACATCTGATGGTAAGTTGAGTTGAGTCCAGCAGAATGTCGATTGATAAAGATGATTACCCCTCGGCAGCCGCCACAATTATGCCGGCCTGTTGGAAATATACACATGCTGATCTCAGAACGCGATACATACGTGGACCGTGGCGGGTTTTAGCACCTTGTGTACGGTGGTCGCTATCAAGGCGGATATAAAATATATCCTACATCTGCACCTGGACAGAACCTGAGCATCCTTATTTTTGGACCCTTAGGGAAAGAAATTACAATGTTCGCACTAATGCGGTCACTCCTGGTCACGTAAACGATTCAAACCACAACCACAACAGTCTTATTCTCCATTATTAAAGAAACCATACATTTCGGTAGCTTTGTGCAAAACTGAATGGAATACTTCAATACGAAATTAGTTTAAACTGTTCAATAGCTTAAGAAAGATATGCAAATTTATATTTGCGGTAAAGGAAACATATTTCAACCTAATTTCGGCCTAATGTATTCAATTTAGAAGCTGTTGGAAAATTTTACGCGCATAAGTAAAGTTTGTAATATGATATTTGTAGTATTTTTATGCGTGTATGCCGAGGGAATTTGATTCTTATTTCAAAAGGAATAATGATTATAATTAATAACTGAAGGTTCTTTCGTGACGCAAAAAACCTACTTCTACAGTAGTGAGAAACTGAAAACAAGGTCAAAAAAATATGTTTTTGTAAAATTTGTGCAGTTTATTTCGTATTTGGGTTATTTTAATCGCGCAACTGTATACAGAAAAGGAGTAGTAATCACTAGGTTTTTCTGCGTGAAACAATTATCTTAGGATAGCAACCGCTATGTCAATTGTCAGTGGTGGAAAATGTAAGTATCCGCGAGAGACCAATATGCATAGTAGCGGTATATAAATCCTTATAATGATAATATAATTTTATATGAATTACGAAAAGAAAGCCAGTAGGAATCGGGTTATACAGACCCTTCGTCACTGTACTACGTATTCTTAATGATAAAAAACAGCCTTAGTAATCTAGGACATGATCTCTTTGCTAACTTACGTTCAAATCCGTTGATGTTTCTGAGAAAATTCAAAATTTCGTCTTTTTGAAAGAAAGAAAGAAATAAATTATTTATGATAAAAAACAATATAAAATAAAAAATATTTTAAAATATATTTGCTGCAAAAGGGCTCCAACTATCTTGCAATAAAGCTAGCGCTTGTCTGTTGTATTTCGAGTATTAATAAGCTAACAAGTTGCACTATTGATTTAATTGAGGTTGTAATCGCCAACAAATCTCTTCTATTAAAGAGTTTTCTGCAATAATTTGCTATTCTGATACATAAAAGGACACGGATTTTACAAGACACTTTCCTGCGATTAACAAAATGACGATAGCCTAGTTGGTTATGGAACGGACTGCCGACACGAATGTCGACAGGTTTAGAACCCAAGACACGCACCTCTGACTTTTCTTAAGTTATGTGTGTATTCTTTGTAAATTATCGCTTGCTTTAACAGTGAAGAAAACATTGTGAAGGAGCCTGCATACCTGAGAAGTTCTCCATAATAATTTCGAGAAGTGAAGTCTACCAACCTGAACTACTGGTGGACTAAGGCCTAATCTCTCTCAGTAGTAGAGGAGGCCCGTGCCTAGCAGTGAAACAGTATATAATACAGGGCTGATATTATTATTTCAGCAATTGGTCGCGTTGTCGCATTCGAAGGTATTACCAGAAGTACCTACAATCCTTCTCTATCAATCAAAAAGAAAGTAGAAAAACGATTACGCACAAACGTTAATAATTATCTATCAAGTCAAATACTACGCAGTAAAAATTGTCGGTGGCTTCCCATTATAAGGTTTGATGTACAAATTGAATTATATATAGCACAAGCTTCTAAGTTTTTTCAGTAAAAAAATCCTATTATCCCGAATGATAAATAAAGAGGTAACTATGAATTATTGTCTTTTCTAAATTATACCAACATTAAAATGTTTAATCTCATTTTGCAATATAACTGAAAATGACCATAGGACTTTGTAAACGTGAATGAGCTATTGTTTAACCTAAATATCTTGCTAAAAATGTACCAGTATCAAACTCAAAATCATAAAATCTTATTGATTCCTTGTCTCAAAACTATGGGAAAATCTGTCATAAAATAGCCGGTGACCAGTCCACTTAAATGGTCATTGAACATAACGTGACGGCAACAGAGCAATTTACTCCATTTGCCAGGAATGCTATTGTACCATGATAAGTGACTTATAACGGATGAAACCCGTTGTTTTTAATGCATTTATTGTGGATAGAAGTGTATACTCGCGCCTATGTTTCTGGAGAGGTAGGCAGAACGTGACTGCGCGAACGTAAAAATAAATCTGTCCTACGAATTGGAAATTGAGTTTATTGTCATATTGAAACCAAGCTCCCAGGAAAACAATTAAGATTTTGCAATCGAAAATTTTATGAAAAGTAATATTATAGAGGGTAGTGTTAGAATATTTTTTTATGGAAACAAGATATTATGAAGGAAGAGACATAAAGAAGTATCTAAGATCTTAAATAGTCTGGATGAAACCATTTGTCTATATTTACCTCCAAGCAACACCCTAAATATAGACATTAGAAACACCTGTATGGCGAATGATCGAATAACGTCATACACAAATAGAAATCTGCAATTTAAACGACACAAGATGACAACTATGACAGGAAACCATAGATCATAGTGCACGGAAGTCCGCCATATTGGTTTGTCAAACACTCTATGGTAACAGTTTAGCCAAATTACAGGGCGGCGAGATCGGAAGCTGTTAAAATTGACGCCTAAGATTGACTTTTTAAATCGTGGTGACTACCTGGGTGGTAGAAATGGATCTAAAAAATAGAATGGTAAAGAACTGTAGTGTAAGCTTTTAAAGTGGTTAATAGTTTGGTGCGGTGAACCACGAGATCTTAGCCCTTCTATGATAGGTATAAAATACACAGCGCTTACAAATCTAATGTTGATTTAGGTAATTATTTGTAATGTTTAAAATGATTTGGAATAAATTTATTGGGCATCTAAACTCAGGATGCTTGGTGCATTTTGGATTTTTACCATGGAAATAATTAGCTTAGATATTTCACTTAGAAGCATTTAACCTGCCCTTTTAATTGTAATGAAAATCGGTTCATCATTTTTTCTATTTCCTCAAAAAATTACAAAATGCGTTTTTCAGTTTTGAAGACGTATATATTAACTACAAGTTCGTAAAAAGCCTTTATATTAAAGACATTCAGTTCAATTTTATTTATTTTAGATATGAAAATAACCCTTCCCTGCACACGGATACATTATACCCTTATCCGATAACCAATAAATTGCGGAATATTAATATTCATGATTGACTACCGGTCTTGTATTATGTCTTCATTAAATTATCGTATATTAGCGAATTATGTTAATACTGATGTTCGGAGGCCACACACTGAGACAACCCTAATGTATTGGTTTTAAAGAATTCGGCGTGTTTTAGGAAATATTTAGCTGGTGTATTTTTATATCCACTAGATTCTCTGGGCTTAATAATATCAGCCCTTTAGTATATATTGTCTCGCTGGGCACGGGCTTCCTCTTCCACGCAAATATAAATTAAGAATGGAAAATGAGACCGAAATATTAAGAAAGGAATGAAGGTTTATTAATAATATTAATATCAGCCCACATATATTGTCGTACTGTTGGGCACGGGCCTCCTCTACGACTGAGGGGCTTTAGGCCTTAGTCCAACACGCTTGCCTAGTGCAAATAGATAGACTTCACACACCCTCAAAATTCTTATAGAGAACTTCACAGGTATGCAGGTTTCCTCACGATGATTTCCTTCAGCGTTAAAGCAAGCGATAATTCACAAAGAATACACACATATTTTTAGGAAGTCAGAGTTGTGTGCCCTTGGGATTTGAACCTGGCAGACGTTGGTCTCGGCAGTTCGTTCCACAACCAATTAGTCTACCGTCGCTTTTCTCTGCGCTTGACAGTACATAATATGATCTACCTAAGTATAACGGCAAACAATATGGAAAAAAATTGACAAAGTTAGAGATGTGTTAGGGTAAGAATAGTTGACATGTAGTATTTTTATTTTACTCTTTGTATTGTGGTATCTTATAGTTTCAACAGAGCAGCCAGATGCATACTTATTATTCCCATTTTCACATATCGTGTTTCAAATATATCCAAAGGCTTTTTCCCCATTCCTTTCCGTTCCTACCGTAACATCTTCATTCGGGCTCACGTTTTGCCAACAGGTTGCAGTATCTAATCATTGTTTTGTATCTATAAATCGGAAGTGAGCCTCCGGAAAGTCCCGAATCTAACGGGTACCCTTGCTAACCGTATACTGTTACTTTGGACCCCTTTCGGTTTTTTTTGTTGATACGATTTTTCACAGTCAACTTGTCGTGGTGTACCGTTACTATTCTGTCTACCCCGCTTAATTGAACAAGAGCCCCGTTTTTAGCACAAGAAAGCCTAATAATTAAAGACAAACTGCTATAAAATAGAGCTAAACTAATATGAAAAGTCTTAGTTTTAATTTAGGGTACTGAAATTATATTTTCTTATATCTCTTAAAAATAGTTTAACGTTACACCTATTATGTGTGTATTGGTCCAATAATTAAGAAATATTTTTCCTGTCCCACAAAATATTTTTTAATTGCGATTATTAATGGTAACGAATCTGATTTTTTAAATCAGCCGCTTTTTTCTTAGTTTTTTTCAGCGATACAGTATCCCTTAAAAATATCCCTTAACCACCGAAAAAACGCCTTTTTTACTATTATAATTTTGTTTCTATTCCCATACCGCAACAGGTTAACGGGTACATTGTACCCCACACCATTTTTTATGGTTCGCGAAATCCGAGCCTTGTTCCAGGGTTAAATGACGCGTGAAATTGCAGTAAAAAACTGCTCGCTTGACCTGAGCGGAGACGAAATAATATTTAGACATTGGTCTTATCGACCGAGAGATGCTAGTAGTGTTAGGGTTTGAAACGATTAGGATGTGAGATTCGAGAATCTGCGAGGAATATAGGGCATTTTTATAAAATAAAATATTTTATTTATCACGTAGGCGAACAAACTTGCGCTTATGGTACGTCAAAACAATGTATATTTCCTTAATTTTCACTATTATTGCGACGGTTAAGCATTTGAAATTTCCAATTGCAGTGTGAGTTAATAATAGCGGGAACTGTAGATTATTATTATACAATATAAGATTAAAAATACATCAATTATACATTAATGATAATACAATAATTTATCCTGTTATTGTATTTACCTACTAATTATCAAATGAAAGAATATACAGTAAAGAAACTTCAATATAGGTAGCTATATAGGAATATAGCTAGTAATATAGGAACTTATAATAATATTACTCATTAATTAGTTGATGACTATTTAATCGATAATTTGTTATTCAAAAAGATTAAACACTAATTCATTTAATCAATGATTAAAATATTGAATGGGAATATAATTTTAAACTATTGGACTCAAAAGACATTGCTTTTTTAACCTTTTTCTAAAGATATTAAGATACTAATTAGCTTTACATGAAAAAATCATTTTCTGCCCGATGAGTGGACCACCGTGTGAATGAAGACGCTCTTACATTACCCTGCGAATAAAATTGGATGTGATACTTTACAATATGCAGAATAACAAGTCTTGATCTTTACATAATTATAGATGTATTTAATTTTTTTGAATTAATTATTTTAAAACCCTTAATTTTGATACTAAAAGTATTAAAACAAAAAAAATATTTCTACGCCCCACATTTTTATACACACCAACGTGATTCAGGATTATAGAAAGCACAAGCTACATAGTTTAACAGTTATAAAGTTGAATTTTAAATAAAAATCCAAAAAAATACTGATCTTATAGCTTCTCCTAGTCAGTAGTCTTGCGAAAAACCAGTAAATTTACAATTCACTACCTACTTAACCATAAGCTGTCATGATACTACTTTAAAATTAAATTATTTTTCGGATTTTATCGCGGTTTAAATTATTTTAGTTTTCTCCCGACGTTTCTAAGACTTTGCAGCCTGCATGGTCACGGGGACTGACCAATTTTAAAGTCTAATATTCATGTAAAAATAATAAATCATTATGATACTACTTTTTTATTAAATTACTTAAATTAAGAAACACCACATCCAAACATCTCACCTCCGCAGGGCCACCAACACGCCGTCTTGTATTTCAGCTGAAGCATACATCACGGTGCGTGGGTCACTCGCGGTGTCGAGTCCGGGTCACGGCGTGCACACCGGGAATGCAATCACGGCGCTTCCCGTGGGATAAGGGACACTTCGGATAAGCGTAGTGAACACGCACTGAGCTCTAAGCCAAATTCTGTAATAAGCGTGAGAAAAAGAAAAAAAATAAAAAACGATTATACGACGTTTTCCAGAATAGACGAATATTTTTTTGCGAACTCTTAATTTGTCGTTTACACCATTTAGAAACGAAGTGATATTATAGAATACTAGCTTTTGCTCGGGGCTTCGCTCGCGTAAAGAAATTTTCCAGCATAATTTTTTTCCGACTTACTTGATATTTATCGTTATACTATGACCAAATTACACAAAATCATTATAAATTGTAACCTATATGTTATTATATTGTATAACCAATATTTCTGCAAAGTTTTATCCTAATCCGTTCAGTAGTTTTTTCGTGAAAGAGGAACAAACATACATACATACATCCATCCTCACAATCTTTCGCATTTATAATATTACTAGGATAATTATAATATAAATCGATAAAACCCGAAAAATTGTTTTATCAAAAAGCAATCATTAGTCGTATTCGTGCGCGAATTATTCGTCGAGTCTAAATGAAGCATGAGTGTTATACAAAGGGTTCCTACTTCTAATGATGTTGATGCAAAGAGAGAAAATACTTGATGTTTTCTTTAAGGCAGTCATGAATGTAATAGTTATACAATCGGTTCAACCAACTAACAAATTTTGTCACGTAAACATAGGCATATACGGCATAACAGGACGGCTTGACCGGAGCAGTACCACTGTTCATAAAAACCAACATGAACTGAGAGTTAGCTGTTGCGATTCGTGAGGTCAGTGAAATTTCCGAAGGCCGAGACACCCCTCTTGTTTCCTGAACTCTGCCTCAAAGCCGACAGTATATCCTTGAGTATTGTGGGTGATTAAATAGAAGGATATCAATTAACATCAGATCGATATTTTTAGTGTTTTTTATTTAAACATATTATGCTACCTTAATTACACAACCGTGACCAAAGTAATAAAGATAATCGATAACAATTCTATAATATTTTAACGCGAAATAAATGACAAATAATAATATCAGCCCTGTATTATATACTGCTCGGCACGGGACACCTCTACTACTTATAGGGATTAGGCCATAGTCCACCACGCTTGCCTAGTACGGATTAGTATAATTCACACACCCTTAAAATTCTTGGAGAATTTCTCAGATATGCAGGTTTCTTCACAATATTTTCCTTCGCCGTTAAAGCAAGCGATAATTCACAAAGTATACACACATCACTTAAGAAAAGTCAAAGGTGCGTGCCTTTGAGTTTTGAACCTGCGGAAATTTGTCTCGGCAGTGCGTTCCTCTCCTAACTAGGCTATCGCCGCTTCTTCCTTCCGAATGATAAAAGGAATAGATATCCTGTCTGATAAACGCAATACCTAACATTTAACAACTCCAAACTTTTTAAACACATGTTCTAACGTCATTGTCGCATCGCATCGTCATGTTTACACTGACAGTGCTAATAATATTATTAAAACTTACGCGAAACATATTAAATTACTAGATCATAAAACAGTATCACTAACTTATTCTAAGTCCTAAACCTACCCTAACCAACTTATTAAGTTTAAACTAGTCGCCGATTCCGACTAAGAACACGCGAGTGAAACCGTTTTGTTGTCTAGTGAGTACAATATACATTGAAAACAGTGCTTGTACAATTTTTGAAGAAATAAACAAAACTGCGATGATTTCGTTGCAAGTTTTACATAAGAAACAAAGTCTGCAGTTTTAAATTAATGTTCTTGATATAATATTGTTGTGTCGGGGCAAATTCAGTCAAAGTTTAATATATTTCTACATATTGTACGTGATAAACAGGAGTTTTCACATTTCCCAGTTTTCCTTACAATGAAAGTTAAAAAGAAAACACGATTATAAACAGTTAAACCGTTTATTAATTGTACGGCTTTTCATTTTGTATTAAAACACAATATTGTCAACACACTAGTAACTTATAATTAGAAAAACCCTTCAAATAAACTTTAATATTGCATTTCGTATCCGCAACCCATTGTGGTAGGTCCCCGAGGTTATCAAAAGCCAAAAAGGGCGCCGAGTCAAACGGATTCTATCTAACTTAGCACACGCATAGCCAAGGTAGGAAATAATTAATGATGATTGGCCTCAAATTACCCCCTATACCCATCTCTTTCGCACACCGATCCCGTTTTTTCACAAACCTGGAAGCTATATAAGGGGAACAGGTAGGCCGAGCCGACAGAAGCCCGCGGGACGCTTGACTGCTCGCACGATAACTCGCGATCGCGATGGCTGCCGAAACGTACGGACACCGTTTGATTTACGAGAAGGACATCTTCACGAACGACGTCATGCTGGAGTACAGCACCGAGGAGTGCTACATGGCGTGGCCCAGGTCTCCGGACTCTGGCCGGTCGAGCCTGGAGCCGACACCGTCCATGGACGGCAGTATCCAGGAATCGACACACATTGCGTATAGAGGCCTTTCCCGAGACATGGTTCTGGAAGACAGTGCTGAGGATAACGAGATCTTGGATGGTGGTGGGAAGAGAAGGGGGCGCGCGACCAGTGCCGCTGTTCTGAGGAGGAGGCGACTAGCTGCCAATGCCAGGGAGAGAAGAAGGATGCAAAATCTGAACAAGGCGTTCGACAGGCTTCGTGGTCACCTTCCGTCTCTTGGAGCTGATCGCCAGCTGTCTAAATATGAAACTCTGCAGATGGCCCAGACGTACATAGCAGCCCTTTACGAACTCCTGCAATAGTTCTACATCATTGTGTTTTGCCAAATTGTGTCTACAGGGATATTTATTATAAATTTAATACTCATCGGGTTACCACGTAGCGTTTAAAATTGTGCTTAATTTTAGTTTTTTTTAAGTAACACCCGCGGTTTTGAGTTACTGGTATCGTGTTGCAGATTTACGCTTATTTTTTTTTTTAGTGCAGTGACAATTTTTATAGTCGATTTAATTTTAACTGTCAATAGTGTTGTAACTTCATCGAAAGATTTTGTAAAAGTAATGGGATTTTAATATTTTAAAGTCTAGTTTCAAACTGTTACCACCGAACTAGTGTTACACTATTAGTTTAGCTTTTGAAATGTTTTTATTTGTATATTTTAGTACTCAGTGTAATCCGTCCTGCCGATAGTTAGTTTTAAGTTGAAATCATCTTGCCAACGAAAGTATTATGCTCCAAACATTCCTTAGAATAGAATATTTTGTATATATGTATTGTGTAGTTCTCTACCTACCCCACTAGGGTGAATGCTTGAAAAGTTGTTAAACCACTAGTTAAGTAGACGTAAGTGTAAAATTTAGTATACAAATGTTTTCTTTTTGTAAATATATGATGTTTGAAAAATTATTTGTTGTTTCGCTTTCCTAACTTATTTCTAAATTTGTCTTTCCTCAATTCCCTTTATTATGGAGAAACGACATACAATAACAGACCAAATGCCTAAAGCATTAGAAATAAAAAATATATATGTTACATAACATTTTTATCTAATAATATAGTACTAAAAAAATATTGCTAACTTCTAAAATTTTATAAATCATAAGGCTTAATTCTTGTCACATTTTAATGAATTCCAATTCTTTAAGAAAATTTATCTCATCTATCATGCATTATGAGGAAGTTGAACTATAAAATGAATTATGGTAGAGTATTTCTTACTGTTATAGAACATTTACATGACACAAATTATATTAAATAAATTATGTAGGATCAATATATAAAAATATATTTAATACAAAGAAATTTAATACTATTGACAAGTAATACAATAATATTATTAAAGTTGCTAATTAAAATATATTGATACACAGATATTGCTTAAAAAAATTAAATTAAAAGATGAAATATTCCATACACATAAGAATTTATTGGTTTACCACTTCTTCACGTCACGAATTATATTCGGAGCGCGAAAGTGTTTCCACACAAAAGGACAATAAGTCTGGTTATTTATTAAAATTATTGTCTAAAGTAACATCTACTATATTCCTATCACTTTTGAGCACGAGCCATTATATATTTTATTTCAATATATACAATTTATAAAAATTAAAACAAACCTTTTTTTAATTTATTAAATGACTGGACGAGCTTGCCGCTCGCCTGATGGTAAGCGATAAGACCGCCCATAAACAATAGAAACACCATCCAACACCTTGTATTACAAAGTATTGTTTGGTATTCCACTGCGCTCGCCATCCTAAGACATGAGATGTTAAGTCTATTATGTCCAGTAGTTACACTGGCTAAGTAAGATATACTTCAAACCAAAACGCAACCGTGGCGGCAGAAATAGACATTGCCGTGGTACCTACCCAGGCAGACTTTCACATATGAGAGACCTACCACTAGTAAAACTTTTATTATGTAACAAAAATTTAGTACATTACTAACTGCTTTAAGGTTATAGCTTAAGGTCCATTTTTCATACATTTTGTTTCACCTTTAATCTGGGTAACTAAACAAGTATTGACAAGTAAAGAATTTAAGTTCACGTCTAGTTAGTGATTAGTTCTCGCAGTTGAAAGAAAAACGTAAAAATAATTAATATGCATGGATATTTCGGCCTTTAAAATTTCGTCGTATTAAATTTGTATGAAAAATGGACCTTAAGCTATAACCTTAATTAAACTCAAAATTTAAATTCCTTCATGCTTTATCCTACATATTCTGAAACGTAATATAAATAAATCAAGAAAGTAAAAATAATTTGTCCATCATTTATGCTAGTTCTATTAAAATGGATGTGTTATATAATTTGGCTTACTCATTTGAGAAATGTTAAATAATTGTCGTTTGCTTTAGTAGTTACTTTTAAGAAGCCTTCGGTTTTAGTGACAGATTAAAACAAGTGACTAACGTTTTGCTTTTACCAAAACTAGTCCACTATTAGATTGTTTTTTTTATTACTGAATGTATAGACGAGTAAGCCGGTCGTCTAATGGTAAACGAAACAATTACCAGTAATCATTAACATCGCCGATGAAACTCAATTTTATATTCCCCAACATATTTCAATAAAAAATAATAAAAAATCTTTATTAAAATTTATACCTGAAAACTATATTATTTGATTTAAAAAAAACACAAGATGACCCAATTGATAACCTAAACAAAAGTATATCAAAGGCATCAAGAAATAGGGAGTCGCTGTCAAGGGTAGTTACCCCACTGACAGGACAATCAGTCTCTTCTATGCAAATTCAGCAGATGTGTAAGAACTCACCAAAATCACTCGCCACACTCAAAACCTTTTGCCAAGCGATTATCGTCCTTATTTCTTACAGCATAAAGTGTTTATAAAATTACATTAATACAAATGCAAATTTTGACCAACAAAAATTACTCGTAATACTTAAAAGCGTTTGCCGTACGATTATCATCTTTATACCTTAGGTAATAAGGTAGTTATAAAATTGGCGTAGGGTAACGTATCCCCAGTGTCCGGCACAGGGTGCGTAGGTATTTAAAATAATCTTTTGGCATCTTTTTCTATCTATTACTCTTTTTAACGTAATTTCCTACGACCTGGGGGGTTTCCGGTTTGTATTTTATTGTTGTAAGGCGACAATTCTACCAATATTCAATTAAATCTAGACTACATATAAATATTCTAGTAGATAAGGCCTTCTGTCAGCAAACAACGTGTAAGGAATTTGTGAGGCTGTAGGAACGACAAGCGCCGACTTTTCAATTCATGTGCTCTATTTTCAAAGTTTGTGAGTTTTTATTGAGATACGCATAAGTTCTTCGGAATTAGAATTTATTTTCGAAATGATTATAAGTTATCAAATGTGAACTAATTGTATTTCTGCTGAATTAATTGCTATTGCAAATATTAAACATATTTATTTAATCTTCATTGTTGATTAATTGCGTCAATAAGACAGTATATCACTTACAAACACACTGACGTCTTTTAGCCTCAAAGGGGTAGGCAGAGGCGTAACTGGTGCACCCACTTTGGGGCTTATATTATATTTAGAAAAACCCAATGACACTACCCGACCTGGAGATCGAACCTAAGACCTCAACACTGCAGTCACGTCACCGAGATAGTCGACATGCTAATAATTTGACACGCCTCTGAAAAAACCATTAATTTCTTACGTAAGAACCCCACGATATCAACGCAATATCGCATCAATTAATATTATTACAACAAATAAAACACCGGGATATTATTATACGTTAATCATGGGTTCCGTAAGGACTTTGACAGCTTCTCGCGCGAACTAACATCTTAATTCTTCCTGCTGTCAAATTTGACAGCCGCGTTGTGCAACGTCATACGCGATTCTGAGTCTCATCCGTTTGTTAATTGGGAGTTTCGCTGTATTTAGAGGAATTTTGTATTACGGTTAATTTTAATAATGATATCTCGCATTTAATATCGACCTTAAACGTTTTGATTGATACGGCTTTCTAATAATAATAATAATATCAACCCTGTATTATATACTTGCCCACTGGTGAGCACGGGCCTCCTCTACTACTGAGAGAGGTTAGGCCTTAGTCCACCACTCTGGTCTATTTCGAGTAAATTGAGTTCTGCAGTCTTTGCTATTAGGAAGATCAGATATTTAACTGATGTGGCTACGGCAAGGTTAGTATATTTCGCTTACTTCCACAGCATTATGTCTTATTGCATTCTTCTGTGGGGTACTGCAGTAGATCTGCAGACCATTTTTATTTTACAGAAAAGAGCGATTCGTGCAATTTATAACCTTCGGTCTCGCGATTCCCTTAGAGAACTGTTTAAGGAGGTGAATATACTGACTTTGCCAGCTGAATACATTTTTCAAAATATTATGTATGTCCGTAAGAACCTAGGTACTTTGATGAAAAACAGTGACTTGCACTGTTTGAACACTAGAAATAAGAATAAACTAGTTGTTCCAAATTTCCGGCTCTGTAAAACAAATAAATCTTATCTAGCGAATTGTATCAAATTCTATAATAAAATCCCTCTTGAAATAACCAATCTGCCCGGCTACAAATTTAAGTGTCATGTTAAGCGCGAATTAATGTCAAAGGGGTATTATAATGTAAAGGATTACCTCGATGATCAGACGGTTTGGAAAAACAGTCCTGCACACCCTGTCCAACCCTATGTTAACGCCAATATTATAAATTAACTACATAAACGTCTCATGTGTACCTTTCTACAATTTTGACATTATACTGGGTAACAGTTTTAAATTTATGTGACATATTTTATTTTATATTGACTCATTGAATTATCAATGTATAATAGACGACCGACCGATCATTTTGTTGCACCAGCCTTAAAATTTATAATCTTAATTATATTGACCAAGATCTGCGACAAAATATGAAATGAAAATATTATGTTTGTAAATGTAGGCGTATGCACGCTGTACACTGACTGTTTCATAGTTTTTATAATTTTTTAGTATTATTGTTTTTTTCCGTTAGTTTTTAGTTATTGCTAAATACTTTTATGTGGATTTTCTCCGCAATTTTACGGTGATGTGCGTGTATTAGCTTATATAATTAATCAGACTTTGTATAGAAAAGACTCATTAAAAAAATATATATATATTTAATAACAATATTATAAATGAATAGACAATTGATGACAAAAATAAAGCCCGGAGTTTCTTTCTGCCTTTCTTCTTCGGGTAGTCATCGCTTAGGTAGTTAGTGAAAGGCTGGTAGGTTAGCTAGGTTAGGGCTTTTATTGTCCTCACCGGTGAGGATCGCGACGCGTTTCTCCCTTATTGCTTATTTAAAAATACATACATACATAATTTTATTTCTTCTTCCCTGCCAGCCCGAGCTGGCTTCTTTGTTTACTAAGTATATTTTTCATTTATTTTATTGTCTTTGTTTATATAAGCTAATCTAATTAAGTAATAATTGAATATTCTCATGTACCTTGACTTATCATAAGTGCAACTATGTTCGCCTACGTGATGAATAAAGCATTTTTATTTTTTATTTATTTTTTTATTATTACGGATTGATAGACTTCACACTCCCTCATAATTCCTATAGAGAACTTCTCAGGTATGCAAGGTTCCTCAAGATGTTTTCCTTCACCGTTAAAGCAAGCGATAATTCACAAAGAATATACACATAACATTAGAAAAATCGGAGGTGCGTGCCCTTAGGTTTTAAACTTGCAGACATTCGTCTTGGCAGTCCGTTCCATTATCAACTAGGCTCGCGCTGCGTAGGAATTGATACGCCCTGCTAATATATTTTTATTAATTACTTATAACTTTGTCTATTATGTGTGTTGTTATTAACCCCGAACTTATTCCCGTAAAGCAAAGACGACAATTTATACTTCGCCGATCTTATGTTCTCATAGCGTTGAGTAATGAATACTTATATACCGCGAATTTTTATACTAAACTCAGGCGTTATTTCGTATCCAGATTCATTGTCCTACCTAAGAATTACATCGGCTTCGGGTTTTCACCTAAACAAAGCTGCTAAACTAATAAAGCAATTAACTACATACATCATAATGTACTTACTACCTTGTGGTTTTTGTATCCCATTACGGTACTCCAAAGGCGCAATAGAGCAATCAGAGGTTTGTAGAGCGCATGCGCACGACTCTATGAATATAAACGAGCTGATTGGACAAGCTGTGACCAATCAGAGACGACTTCGCTGTACCAAGTACGGAGTATGAATTAAAAAAAACAATTGTTAAGATTTGTATAGGCGTAGATAAGTTATAAGTGCATGCTGTTCTTGAATGCTTTATTGAATTATAAATAATGTTCGAAAGGCATTACTACCGCTATGTATATAGGATTGTAGAGGTAAACGTAACAACTGCATATAGACATACGACACATACATCAGCTGTATAGCTGTTAGTATGTAAACCAAATAAATAATACTCATATATTATTTACTGATTATATGAATCTTTTTATTGATTAATAAAAACAGTTATACGTTTTATTAAAAGTAAAAAATAAAAATATTGTGCAGAATGCGTAACTTATTCACCCATAGCATATATATGACAAAATTGCGAGCGAAATTTCTAGTCTAATTCAATTGTGATTTCTAGTGCACATTCTCAATGTCGCAAATCAAGACATTACAAAAAACATATCTATATATTATTACTATAAATTTTACTTGTACGATGGAAAGTTATGCAGAATCGTGTTAGTTCGACAGAGATGATAGCTGGGAAAATAAATGACGAGCGACACATTGTGAAAAACTATCGCAGCCTATCCGCAATCCAGTGTCATTAGAGTTGATGTACCTAATTATAACTAACACACACACATCACGCAATTATCCCCGAAGGGGTATGCAGAGGCGCAACTAGTGCGCCCATTTTTCGTCAAGTGAGTTCCGTCCCATGATGTGATAGGGGGCGAGCCTATCGCAATGTCGGGCACAAATGACTCCAGGCTGATACTGAACATAAAAACCCAAATATCACTTTGCCCGACCGGGGTTTCGAACCCAGGACCTTAGAGCGCTGCCGTACCGCGCATGCAGTACAACTACGCCGAGGCAGTCTATTATAACAGGCCGACATTATTCAGGCAACTTTCAAGTGTGTAGCAATCGTCAACTCATTATACCTATAAGAGTCCCTTATACATACCACATCACGGGTAGAGTCTCTGCCATTCCTAAAACATTAATTATATAGTCTTTAATATTAAAATATTATATTTTAAATTGTGATCTAAATTCCAGAGGTGTTGCGTTTAACAGTAATTAACACATTTATACGTCAAGGGTTGATGCGGGGTTGGATTTTGATAAAAAATACGAAATTCTTTTGTTTTTGACGCGCGAAGTATTAAGCAGACGAGTTTGATGCTTAGTAAAGTTAGTTTGTATGTGTTAACTTATAGCATTGAAATAAAAGTATTTTATGGATTTTTTCGCTATTATTTCTTTAATAATAAAATAATATTTGAGTTTTTCTGCCCAGCCCGGAGTCTGGAATTTGAGCCTGATATTGGCGATAGGCTCGCGCCCTATCACGTCATGGTACGGAATACTTTCGGCGAAAAATGGGTGCTCTGGTTGCGCCTCTGCATACCCCTTAGGGGATAAATGCGTGATGATGTGTTTGTGTGTATTTCTTTAATTCCACTCCCGACGTTTTGAAGACTGCAGCGTTCATGCTCACGGAGTGGATTCCTAAAGTAGTTTATTTTAAATTCGAAATTAAGATATCATTCATTTGTATAGCCTGTGATGAAACAAAAAGCCGTTACGGAGAATAGGAGTATATCCAACCAGTGATGATCAACCAGTGATCTACTTTTATAGAACGTCGTAGCCCTTTGTAATGTAAGATCTGAATGATGTTGCTGCTGTTTATGAGCGGTCCTATCGCGTACCATCAAGTAAAATGCTAATTTTTTTGTTCAATTGCCTTAAAAAAACGTTCCTGTGAGGCAGACTTTCCATCATAGCCAACTCCTTAAACCAAACTACATAAAGTGCTTATCACTTATGAAATCCTAGTATCCTCTATCGATCAAATTACTTGATACGGGCAAAGTCACCTCACTGCACCTGATAGTCGGCGGAGTAGAGACCTGATAGAGAGTTAGTTTACCCTCGCTAGTCGACGCAATTATGCCGGCCTGTTTCAAAATTCTTTAACTTGTAGATAACATAATGCTTATGTAGTACATAGAATAAACTCGGTAAGCCGGGTCAGATCAGCCGTCCATTGCCCGATATCTAGCAGTCGTCACAATTATGCCTGCCTGTAAGAAACTTTCACATACAAGCGGCTAGTACGCTACAAAACTATTTTAAACGACCCACACCGTGCGATACCCAGCAAATCCGAACCATAAACTAAATCCAAAAAAAAATCCGATCGCAATTACAGCGCGAAGGTCGGCACATTAAACCAATCACGTATAGTTAAACGTACAGACAGACATGAAGACAGGATGTCTTGCAATTACCACGTCAGAGGAACTGCAAGTAAAAGTTCGCAATTAGATCCAATTGTTGGAGTTAACTTTTAAGGATTAAGAAAGTGAAATTAAGGAACCGTGGGTTGGATTGCTAGGTTGATCCTCAATGGTGTTTTTATCGATACAATACTATAAGTAGGAGTTAAACAATTTTTAAGGATGGTAGGTGGTGAAAGGATTGCTAGTAACTGATCATCATCTCTTCTTTTACCATCTGTCCACCGTTAGGCATAGTTATCCACACTAGGCGATCCTGCGCTTCTAGTCGGAGTTAGTCTGGCTTTTTCCAAAAAATATAGGGACGATCTGAAAGTATATGCTTTCAAATGAAAAAAATCCAAATCGGTTAGTAAATTACGGAGTTGTGAGCTAAGAAATAAAAAAAAACACATTTAATTGATAACGACCTCTGTTTTTTGAAGTCTATTAATAAGAGCCCACAACTAATACCAAAACCCCACCCCAGTCACTGCACCACTCTCTACATCTTGAAACATTATATAAGTCTTATAAAACTCAATGACAACGTCTTCAATGTCCTTCAAACTGAAACAATAGTACGTAACAGCGTCACTTAGTGACAGAAATAGATATGCAAAGATACATAAACTCTCGCATCGTTATTAAGATAGCGGATGCGAAAACATAATAACTCAAATCCGATCAGGGATTGAATACAACTATTTCTATAATTAAAACAACTAAATAATGACATTAGAGAAACACCCACACGGTAGCCAAAATGATATATAACGGCTTCATCAGAATTAATATGAAGGAAGAAGGAGTGGCAGGGGTCATCAATATTTGTACAGTTTAAAAATACTTGGAAGATACCAAAAAATCATGTTTTTTTTAAGAAAGAAAGGTTTACTACCTCTCAATTAAGGGATGAATTATATTTTCAATTAATTTGATTTTAAAAGTTGTAGGTGGCCACCTAATTCAATCATTGTGTAAGCCTAAAAAAACATTAATGAAAAATGTATCTTTGAGTAACACATGAGATAATAATACGTTTATTTTAGCCGAATGATTTTTTGACACAAGCAATGTCAAGAACAAAAGGTTGTCCGTAATAATGCAATGAATTGATTGTGAATAGATTTTTCCAAATTTTATATTAATTTGCATAATAAGTGTACCATAATTGATTTTGTTAAATTTTCATGTGCTTATGACTAATTAGCCCTATTTCAGATATTTAAAATTTCCAGGTTACTGATTTTAAATAATGTCGAAAAAAGGAAGAAGCCTCATATTCGGCTTATTTTTTATTTATTTTCAGCGATATTTCACCAAATCGCCCGATTTCAAAGATTCTTTTATCTTATAGTTTACGTTTACGATTTGTGGTACAGTGTAAGAAATAGTATATTTACAACCCCAAATCACCTGTCAACGCCGCCTCAAGCAAACACTATCTTAGAAAACAATCTATGGATATGTCTCAACTATAATTTATTGCATATAAATAAAGAATAAAAATTACGATACCGATCTCCTTTGAGTATCCGAATAAAACGAAATATAAAAAATAAACGAAGCGAGAGAGACGGCGCAATACGAGTAATAGAGACGGCGATGTCCGCGCACTTCTTCCGGTTGCGCGGGCGCAGGTGACACGAAATTTATTCCGAATTTGAAAACCGAAAGATATTTTATATCGAAATGATTCAAACGGCATTTTAATGTGGACATCCTTTAGTTCAGCCACCGGCGACAGGACGATATTTGTCGCTGGTTTTGGATAAAAAACACTTTTTGATTTATGTGAAAATAATACGGTGAGTATTGTGGGCGCGGAGGCTGGGCATAGAATAATTTTGGGATATAGAGAGTCCGCCCCGTGGCCACGGAGGCTGCAAACTCTTTGAGACGTCGGGAGTAAATTATAATGTAAAAACCGCTATAAAATCTGGACAATAGATTTATATCAATATCTAACATTCACGTCAACATAAGCAATAGAGAATCAAACAAATCTTTTTCTTTAGGGGAGAATTGTGTAGTTAAAATCCGTGGTGATTATCTCATCTTTTATTTCTGTGAACAAGGTGTGCTCTGTCAAACGACTAGTCGTTGGAGATCCGATAATCTTCATTGAAAAACTATGAACGATAATAATTCACGCTTTTTCAATAATGAGACTGATAGGTCTTTTTGTCAGTAGTAGAACCAATATAGCCAAATAAATAAATATTTCTTTCCCCACACTGCAAAATATTTAACCTATTTTCCTAAATACACAGATTGAGATGCGACACCTCAATATTAGCTTCTGCGCAAGATTTAACATTATGTGTACCGTTTTTCCTATGCAGTCAAACACAAAAGAAAGCTGATGCCTTCCCACCACATAAATTCCTCATCTTACTTGCCTAAAAGGCATAGTCTGATCAAATAAACAATGTAAAATCAAAGAACAAAGAATTTTCCTCTCTACGAAATCATGCTCTATACCCAATAAATCATCAAGTTATCGCGGTGAAGCGACACTTTCAGATTTCGTGTCGTCCTCGTAAATCTCATATTAATACAAACGCCAATGTCGATCGATATCGTGGCTTTTTCTCACGCAATGTTTTCTTTCACTGATGAAAACTTTATTTAGTATTCGAAGATAACAGATAAGAAACTAAATATAGTATTGTATTTGCTTATCTATTTAAAAATAATTTAAAAATGCAATTCATTTTAAAAAATTCAGTTCATAAAAATATTTTGTAATCCTGTAATTAGTTATATGTTATTATTTGGTTTGGTTTTATTACTTGGTATTATGTGTGTGTAAAATTCTGTTTGATTGCCAAATAAATAAAAAAACTTATTTAAGTTAGGTATACAATTTTATTGACTTATTCAGAAGTATTGAAATATATATTAAAATATCTTATTCAATGGTTTGCTTCTGAATCTAAAACTGAAAAATCAATAAAAAGAATACAATAAACAATCATAGGTCTTAAAAACATAGTCCAACCCTATGAAATCTCCAAAAAATGTAGAGAATATTAGGGTGCATAATTTTTAATCTTCGAAATAAAATGATTTCGCCGCTGAACTCTACCATTTATACAAAATTCTTTAAATTTCAAAATAGAAATCGATGTGCGTTATTAACAAGCTTTCTTACTTAGAAATAACGTGGATTTTTAACAAAAAGACACACCCTGTGGCGCAAGCGGCTTCTTAGGTAGAAATATCATATTAATAACCTATAAAATGCCAATATTAACATATATAATAAATGCGTATTAATATCTCCACGGCTGACAAATTAAAGGCAGTTAGGGGTTGAAATATACCCCTTTTTAGATAAATAACAATAGGGTTGTCGATTTTATAGGTTGTAATAAATTATTTATGTTGGTTATAGATATAATTAAAATATTGTGGGTCATTATGAAGAACCATTCGTGGCATATGGCGGTTGAAATACCTTTCCCTAAATATATACATATTTTAGAGTCCTTATTTGTAAAAATATATGTTACATAGCATACTGCCTCAGTGGCGTAGTTATGCAACTGCAGTGCTCAGGTCTGGGATTCCATCCCCGGGTCGGGAACTGGGTTTTTTTACTCAGCATCAGCCCGGGGTCTGGAATTTATGCCCGATATGGCGATAGGCTCGCCCCCTATCACATCATAGGACAGAGTACGGCGAAAAGTGTGTGCATCAGTTGCATCTCTACCTTTGCTTTATAAAAGGCGCGTATATGCATATATATGTCAAAGAGTAGAGGAGAAAAATAACCTAACTCATTTTTACTAAAAAAAAATATTCCCCTTTGTCTCCTCATCCCCTCTCTTAGTTCAGCCCCTAGGAGCATACAATTCTACTTTATATTAAAGTTCCCATGATTTCACTATTAATCGGTTTTGCAACTGGTTTATAATGACTTAGTAACGCGCGCGTCTTCGTCCATGGTAATAATTTTCGCAACGGCCTAATATTTCACTTATTATGACGAAACAAATAGTCTGTTCCCTTGAAGGTAAATAATAATACTGATTCATAAATTAGAAATATTATCCAAAATCACATAATTTGCAATAAACGACTCTAGCCGCTTTTTTCAATCCATCGCCAAAATGAAACAATCAGGACAAAGTTAGTTGACATGCTTACCAAAGAATTAATATGATTTATTCTCGCACCGATAATTAAAATTAATATCGTTTAATGATTTCTTATATTTACGCGAATGTTAGACATTGGAATAAAACAAAACGTCAAAAAAAAATAACAATATAAAAAGCCGTGATATAATCCGGAAAATAGTTTTATTTTAATTTAAATCTAATAGTCTTACTAAGTACTTTAACATTTTTTTATTTACACACGTGTCAATGTGACAAAGTCCGCTTCTCGCCTAGAAACATTAAATATTCATTTATAATATGTTATTTGGACTCTTAAAATAAACATCTACAAACAGACATACCTGATTTTATTATGTAGACGGGTGCCTCATGCGCAAGCGCAGGAAGCCCGCTGATCGATGGGCGTAATCTTTGGACAAATTCCCGCTTCCGGATCATGTAAATCATGGTTTAATATATTTATTGTTGAACGAGCATGTGAACCTTTTAAGCACATTAACTTTATGTATCTTTATCGGAAATATATTTGGGCATTGCGCAGAAGCTGTCAACTTATTGCTGAAACTCTACACTATAGACTAACAGTTGGTGAAGTTTCTCTAGCTGACGGTAATAGGAACTAAAAATCGTAACTTTAAGCAAAATATCCATAAAAAGGAGCATATTCTAACAATAAATCAAAACTATTGCAGGCAAAACCGCGTTAAAATGTAGTGTTAAAGGTAATATCTTAATAGAGATGATTTATCGAATCCGATGCAAATGGCCTGTTATAAGCATGGGTTTAGGTAAATCATGCCCGTTTACGTAATTTTATATGAAATAATCAAATTAAGCGGTAGCACGAACGTTAAAGCGGAGACTTTCAATAAATTGATAATTCTATTTTAAGGTTTTTTCGCGGTTTTTTACATTATTATTTTCTCCCGACGTTTAGAAGACTGCAGTCTTTGTGATCACGGGCAGGATTGAGGTATTTATCATCTGAAAAGTCAAAGTAACAATATCTATTTCCATTTTACAATTATTATACAAAATCTATATATATAAAAATCAATGTCTATTTCCCTTGGTCACGTCATCACGCGTGAACGGCTGGACCGATTTCACTATTTTTTTTTTGTTGTGTTTATTATTGTCAGGAGAAGGGTCTTATGAAAGAAAAAAATAAGAAAGTTGAGCGGAACGTTAGAAAATTTAAGAAAAATTAATTTCAGCGATTGACAGTATGCGCGCTGCAAATTCATTGTTAAGACGGGACAACATCTGTTTGGTCAGCTAGTTTTAAATATTTCTTACTATTGACAGGGCGATCTATGCAGAATAAGCTCCCAGTATCTTGAAGTTCCTATAACCAACCCCACCCCGTGACTATAAAGACTGCAGTCTCCGAAAGTTCGGGAGAAAATATTAATATAAAAAACTGCGATAAAATCCGTAAATTAGTTTTATTTCAACGTCTAACAATCAAATAAACATAAAAATTCATTAAATTGATAATTTTGTCCAAATAATATCAATGTGAAGTATTGTGAACATGTTTGTTATAAGAAAACTCATATAATGATAAAGGATTTCGATGAAATTTGTCTCGCAGAGGCATACACATGTACCTACCTAAAAACAATTTAAAGTTTCAAAAGTAAGTGAAAAATAATGCCGGTTGTCTAAGAAAGAATTGTCACACTTATTTTTAATAATTTCATATTTATATTTATTTTAATCAATGAGTTGTATAATATGTGTTATTCACTCAAAAAATCATTGGAGGCATTATATTAGTCAGCTAAGCATTGGTTACTATTTAGACAAAAATTAATGTCTAATTGAAACCCCAGTTTCGCGACTCATGCGCCTTAACATTTGAATTAATGTAACAATATTATAAGCGGATTTATAAAGCGATCGGGTGGTCTCCCCAAATTGCCTGCCTATGCTTGTCATGAATTTTATTGGCAATGTAGAGCACGCTATTGTTACAGAGAATTCATATTGTATAAGTATTTTAAAGCTCTGATTTATATTAGATGAACACGTAGATTCTTATATATAGGTAATATTAATATTAATGAGCTGAAATGAACAAGTAAGGCTGATTGTATGTAAAAAGTCAGACAAATTATGCACCAAGCGATCAGAGAATGTTTGGGTGTTTTTCCCACATAAAAGCGGGAAAACGGGAAAGGAAGTCTTGCTTGAAAAGGAAACACCACGCCTAAATAGCCATTTAAGTTACATTTTCCAATCGAGCTATTTATTATACACCAATATTTAAATTCATTAAAAAAAATAGGTATTAATAAGAAGTTACACATTATATTTTTTGTGCAGTCAGACTTTTTGTTTATACGCAAATGACAAGGTATGATAATTCAAAATTTTCACAAATTCTGTACAAGAATTATGGACGCAACACGTAGTAAGTAACAAATACTGTGTACATCACACGTCAGATTGACGTTCATCAATGAATACTAAATGTCTGTAAGCGGCGATTATTTAATAAATGAATTAGACAAAGTTATAACTATTAAGTTGCATAAATTGATCAATCGACGCCAGAAATTCAGAATTATTAATCAATTTAACCAACAATTTATGTTTTTAAGGATCATTTAAAACAATTTTTTTGTCAAATATGTCTTCAATAACAACAGCAGATAATGCTATTTTTGCCAATGAAATTAGTTGTCTATAAACAAAACTATCTATAATATAGCGCCGTCATATCTCCACCGACGTCTCTACACGTTCGTTCTCTACATATTAAATAGGGCCGACACGCGCTACCGATCCGCGTCAGATAATCGGCGCCCACGGCGTTCTGCCCGCACGGCACCAGCCCCGCACGAGATGTTATATCACACAACATAACCGCCGCCTCGTTGATTCACGGCCAATCTCTTCATTAATAGTATCAGTCAAAATTATGTATTTACTGTACTTAATAAACAAATTTATACAGGCGGATTTAATGCCCGAGGCATTCTCTCCCAGTCAACCTTAGGAGTAATGCAGAGATAAATAAGATAGGTGCATCACGATAATATAACACCTGATGAAAAAAGATAAAGATATATAAAATACCTATAATAAATATAAACACAATATACGTAAAATTGCAAATATCGAAATACATATAATTACATAAATAAATAAATGTACATATAATGTAATATTAACTGCTACTTTTATCTAAATTAAGATGATTGTAACGATCTTTGTCTTGCGTCATTCCTGTGGCTCTTCTAGTTTGACGACAATATTGAATAGTGCAACGGACGTACTTTTGCCTCAATTACGACGTTTCTGTCGTATAACCTAACGTGGCTTTTACTTTAGCCGTTTTACTTTTATTCCTTTAATAAAATAGCTGTTAGTCGCTTTTTACATGACTTTTTCATCAGTATTTCCTTGGGTGGACGTCAGGCGGGGTTTAGTCGAAAAACCCAAATCCATCGCGCAATTGGATAAGTTTGCATTATTAGTGCTGAAGTACTACTTAAATAGACTGATGCCAACATATTATACGTACATATATATTATGTATTCTGCTAAAATCATACCTCTGTTGGTAGTAGGACATATTTATATCCGCCCACGTACCGACCACCGTACACAAGGTGTTACCCGCCATGGTGGCCCACGTAAGTGTCGCGTTCCGGAATCAGCCTGTATACCCTTTTCCAAAAGGCCGGCAAAATTGTAACAACTGCCGAGGAGTAGTTACCTCTCGTCAATAGACAATCTATAGAATGCAGCGAGTTCACTTTTCCATGCCCTTTAAAAAAAATACCCTTTAGCTTTGTCGTGGTTGGTTAAAAAGTAACAAATAATAAATCCCCAAACCACACAATTATTGTTGAAAGTGGATCATCTACAACATAACAGGATCCACTGCATCCTTTTTATTGTTTGATATTACAGAAGGAAAGAAAAGAAAATACTTTCTCATGAATCGGGCTAACAAAAGAGATTTTAATGGACATGCAAATATTTAATGCTTAATACATTGTTGGCAGTGATACGAAAATTTATTTCGATTTTGCAAAGACAACTTTAAATAATATTATTCTTTATTCTGTGTTACTGGTATCCTACGGCTTCATTATATTATTTATTCATATGACTTATTTTCATCAAAACTTCATTTATTGTTGTTAATATGAAATGGCAAATACTCACTAAATAGCTTCATGTCGTCTAGATTTTAATGAAAAACAAGAAACGTATTCTGTATATAATATCAGCCCTATATTATATACTGTCCCACTCCTGAGCACGGGCCTCCTCTACTACTGAGAGGGATAAGGCCTTAGTCCACTACGCTGGCCTAGTGCGGATTTGTAGACTTCACACACCCTCAAAACGGCTATAGAGTACTATTCAGATTCCTCACGATTTTATATATTAATTCTGTATATAACTGAATGAAATTACATAAATTATTGTACAACTTTATTATTTTGCTGTTCTCCAGCTGTTTTTATAGCCCAACAAATCCACTAAAACCGCAACTAAATACTTAATGTATGTAATGTGAAAGAAATTTATAAAATACATGAATGAAAACAGAAAGTTTTATACTGATGGTAACATCCAGGTTGTCCATCAAACCCATCATTGCTGATACAATGTTGCTTAGCCGCAAAAATAGACATTGTGGTGATACCGACCCTGAAGGAGCACTGCATACCAAAGACATATGACCAGTAAGGTGTCACAGTTTTGAACGGCATCATCATAGTCAACATCAACCCCGTGAAGACCATTGCTAACAAACGTGTGGGTAACCAAAATCTATAAGAAAATTTCTTCTTAGTCGGACACTCTTGACAGAGAGTTCGTGGTTGTGACAATAGTGATGCTCGAAAAGTTGTCGGCGTCAGTCGGCTCAGCAATGTTCGCAGATCTAATGCTTCTATTTACATAGTAACTACTATTTACATACAAAAAAATTACCGTAATATTCTGTAATAAACCTAGTTAATTTGTTTTAAAATAAAACATCAAGCTTTTTTTATTATTGCTTTACCTATATATGGGGAAGTGTTCTTCGGGAAATAGACCAACATAGACAATAGAGCAACTGGAATAGCATAAAGTGCAATACTACTCTTTGTGGTATAATAGTGATATTATATATAGAGAGTTTGTTTTTGGAGCTCGGTCGTTATTTCGCGACTATGTCGCTCCATACGTCCACTTTTACCCGTGCCTACTAAATTATGATGTTTTGATGAAATCAAAATAATTTTTTATTAAAGCCTTAGCCTCTTCTGATACAATATAGAGAGTTAGATATTCTATTCAACGCGCAATTGGTCTCGAAATCATTTCAATTAGAAATGTTTTTATACACAACGCCTAAATTACAAATACTAGCTATCTTTATTTGTTTTAGTTTAAACTCTTCCACAAGTTTATATCGAAAATGTATTTCTGCGTACAGAAAATTTATTGTTCTTTTTATTTGGGTATACATGTCAATAGTTTTTAATAAATCAATGGGAATAGTTTGCTCCAGGTCTTAACCGGAACAAACCTTCCACGCGTGCGAATTCGCGACGGTCAGTAATTAAATAAGTAACAAAATTAAACTATTCAAATCCTTTGAAACCAGTCTGTCAATCAGGCATGCTCAATGACTGTGTTTTGACAACAATGTCGGCTGCGGTCGATTACCTCAACAATACTATGATCAGCGCACGCTTTGTGTCCCAAACCGAAGGAAGAATCGGCTCCCTTTAACCTCACGCGATGCGAAACCAGGGCTTAATTTTCAATAACATGCATACAATACATAAAAGAATGGTATCAATTGCGGGTTTAGATTTCCTGGAGAGCCAATATTTGTGTTTTTTAAGGAAAGGCGGTTTTGTGGACTAATGGGATGGTGAGAAACGCTTGTTGTATCACGGATGTAAACTTTTGCGGCAAGTATGAATGAACTCGTTACTCTGCTTATATCTTGAGGGAAATTCTTGGTATTAATATGTCTAGTAGAACTTTACTCTAGGACTGTCAATAGGGATCCTTGCGTATAAATGTGTTATTTTTATAATTACATTTATTATTATATTTTATAACTATATATTGATAATATTCAATAAATAATTGTCAGGCGAAAGGTGGGTACTCTGGATACAATCTCTGCCCATTGGGGATAAAGGGGTGACGTGTATTTATGTTTATTTCAGTTAGCTACTGAATATAGTAAAGCATCAAATTCCGAGTATCGAATTCTTAAAAAAATCATAGGATTCGTTACTACTGCGTTCGTTAAAATGACACTGTAAATTGCTAATGGCAGACTACTGGATATATTCCATACCAAGACTAGCAGCTGTAAAAGTGATTTCTGGACTAGTATTATAGCACGTGCCTAGATCAATCCTAGTTGTGCCTTAGTACATATAGTAAGGTTGAGATACTTCTGGTAACTACAGAGGAAGGGAGCTCGTTCATCAGCATTTGGATAGTGCCATCAATTCCACTATCTATTGTGTCCACATAAAAAAAATCTACATACAGAAGAAAGAATTTTTATTCACCCAATCTAGCTTACAAAAATCTTAATCGCTGGATCTGGCCCAGGTGTGGCCGCGCGATAAGAGCTAGCGGCGCGGCCAGCGGAACCGACACCTGCGCGCGCGCCGATGACACGAGCCACGCTAGTGATGCGCCCCAGAGATTAGGTGAAGATGTCGAGTAATATCTTAAAATGTTTAGATTTTATGTTAAAAATATTATCAGTTACTATGGTTGCTGCGATGTAATTTTCGTAGAAAAGTATATATTTGTCTTTACGTGAATGGCAGACATGGGAACATATAATTTTTCGTTTCTAATTAAGAAATTCTGTCGGCTTTCACCAGATATAATTTACTTAAGCTGTAAGTCAAGAAGTGTCGCTTGTATAGATGTACTTAATGATTAACCACGAATAGAAAATTAAACTATCCTCCTCTTCCATTTATAGGTATAAAATTAAAATTACAACACTTGACCGTAATTTTTTGGTAATCTAGGGTTAACAGCAAACTGCTTTTCTGATGCAGTATCCTTGATTCAACAGTTCTCTATTTTTTACCTTATAGAATAGAATGATAGATACTAAGAATATAAATATACTCAAGATATTAAGCATTACGTTCTTAATAAGAACTTCTTATCGACCCGTTCCCCTCACTGCGTCACCCTACGATCGCGAGGGAAGATACCCCATAGCTGCGCGTACGCACGGGGCGCGTGCCACCTTTTTTCTTCTTTTACACTTGCAACGGACCTTAGCCGTCTCATACGCTCCAAAAGCAACCTTACCTCATTCAAAAAAAGACTATTTTCATTTGAAATATAAGTGAAGTATTATAAAGAGAAAATAAAATAATTGTTTCGGAACACACAGTAATGTTTTGTTAATTTGAATACAGGGGTTGGGGCGACGGCGAGGGTTGGATGCGCACGCGCCGAATGGAATTTAATTACTTAGAACTAATTCACGTTTGCATGAGAATTTCGTTGTAAGCAAATTAGGTGTAACGGTGTTTGTGAAGGAAATACGACAAATAAATGTAAAATACATAAACTGTTTAGTATTTGAAAAGGTAAGGTTAGTATTGTATCTAAAAATTCTTAAAACTCTTTTTTTTTAATACGGAATAATAAAAGCCAATCGCACGCCTGTATAAATACAAGTTATTGTTCCAAAATGAGAGTAATACCAACCAGAATTTTGAATTACATTGTACCCTGTACTCCGCTGTCTCATTATTACAAGGTTCATGTTTGATGTGCAAATTGAATTATTCATTGCAACATAAGTGAACATTAACAAAGAACCTGATGATAGTGAGCCAGTGACTTATTTTGGAAAATTACACGTAGTTAAATTTACCTTTATTTATTAGACCACAAACAATAGTTCATACCAATACTTCTGTTTTAAATATTATAGAAACTAATACAATTAGTTTGCGTAACTGTAACAATTATTTAAAGGTTGGAGCACGTACTTATACTACGTTTTCATTTTATTAATATAGTCCTTTTGATTCAGTCTTTATTTAGATTATGTTTATATACACATATATCAAGCGGTAGGACGTTTCACCGTATAGAGCGGATAATTTCTAAAACTACTTATCTAATTTTAAAAATTCCCTTGTCTACTACACTACACCACTACAACCTACATTGTCAGAGTATCTTTAACTATATTTATATTGGTTTTACTTTTATTTTATTGTTTTGAATGACGAGATGAGCTTGCCTGATGGTAAGCGACATGACTACGCATAAACAGTAGAAACACCATCCAACACCTTGAATTACAAAGTATTGTTTGGTATTCCACTGCGCTCGTCGTCCTGAGACATGAGATGTTAAGTCTTATTTTGTCCAGTAGTTACACTGGCTACAATGTCCTTCAAACCGGAAGACTACAGTGACTGCACACTGCTGCGCTTAGCGGCAGAAATAGACATTGCGATGGTACCCATCTAGGTGGACTCTCATATGAGAGACCTACCACCAGTTGTTACTTAAGGAATAATGGACAGAACGACAAAACCGTCACCAAACTCTAGTACTTAAGTAACAATTCGAACCCCTTTCAATATGGTTAGTATATAAATATAAGGGATGCTACCCCATGTACGGGAGCAATGAGCTGTTACTAATGCCTCCACACCCCTCAAACGACATGTTGAAATGTATTTAATATATATTGTATCACCCCATTTTAGATCACCAGTTTTAACTTTCGAAAACGTCGTTATGTGTCAAGTAATATGACCATATATTGATAGTAAAAGACATATTAACTAATAACATAATTCGAATAGAGAAATGATTATTTAAACAAAATATATATTTAAAAAAAAAAAGGCAATAGTTTAAAAACAAACAAAATCATCCATAACCTTTACTCACATAGGTCTACACTTTTTATAGTGATATTCGAAAACATTACCTCAGTGGCATAATTGTGTTACGGTACGAATGCAGTGCTAAGGTCTCGGGTTCGATCAGGTTTTTCTACTTAGTATCAACGAGGTCTGGAATTTGTGCCCGATATGGCGATAGGCTCGTTTTGCATCATATTGTGGGACGGAATACGCACGGCGGAAAATGGATGCACTAGTTGCACCTCTGCCTACTCCTTCGCGGATAAAAGGCGTGCATGCGTGGATTAATTAATGACATAATTCGCAAATAATAATGATTATTATATAAAAAAAAAAATGTTTAAAGTTCAACAAAAATGAAATAAGCTTAATTAATATAAATTTATGAAGATCACGTTCTCACCGTAGCCAAATACTTACCTTTTATAAAAAAAAAAAACAAAAAACCTAATAAAAATAATAGATTCCAAATTCAAATGAATAAAAATAAAAACTAAGAGGTTGAATAGAAACAGTTTTAATTCAAACAAGATCTCTAAAAAATTTAGGTAGTCAAATTGGAAAGCTGGAATTGCAAATATATACAATTAATTTCAACTGACAATTGGCTTTCGTGAGGGTCCAGTCCCTCTAACTAAAAGCCAATTCGGAATATTAGCGGTTATTGGAAGGGAGGCTGCCCCTGATCGCGTGACCAACTTGAAATTAGCTTGTGCACGTGGCATCTCAGTTAGCAATATTTATGGTTGGTAATTATTATGGTATTGGTACGTCTCTTTACCCCAGTATAGTGGCTTTGTTTGTGGACTATGTACTGGCCATCGTATTTGATACCCAGACGGCCTTGTGTGAATTTTTATAAGAAGTAGAATATTCTCGGGATATAATCTCTCTAAGGAAGTTGGCATTTATTGTTTAATGTATTTCGCACCCTTAGAACTAAAGTGACTAAAAATGACCTAACTCAAAATTTATATATTTTCTGATTTTGTTAAAAAACGACCTTCCAAAGCATTATCTATCATCCTATGACGAGAAAAAGACAAAATTATAGAAACAGATTTTCACTTTCGCCGCGACCGCCCAATTCACTGCCTTTTATATTATTTTAAATCTTTTTTATTTGTTTCCCACAAATCGTCTTTTTTGTTTTACGTCACCTAAGTTGTAAGGGCGCGATTTGTTCTTGAATTTGGTAGAATCCTTCCAATTCATTCCTACAGTACGTTTCATCAAAAGATAATATTATCGTCATATTGCAATACCAAAATGCATATCAGTACGGTGAGTAAATCATTAATTTAGTCAATATTTTAACTATCAACCAATTATCGCAACAATGGTCACGCAAAATCTATGGCTATTTATTAACAGAGGTAATCAACATTTGGCACAGATACTAAATTGATCTGCTGGACTATAAAACAATTCGTAGAGGATGGCAGAGCGTGATTTTATATATTTTCTAATTTATGTTGGCTAATTTAAAGGCATGACTGTTTTGCGTCCGCGGTACGATTTACTCTCTGAATTCGCCGGTTCAAATGCGGAGTTGGACAATGATATTGGGTTTTCCTACTCGGTATCAGCTTGAAGAACGTAATTTGTCAATATGACGATAAGCTATGCTTAGGGCTATCACATCATAGGACGAAGCACACAGGGCGAATAGTGGATACCCAAGTAACACCTCTGCCTCCGCCTTGGGAGATAAGACGTTATGCGTGTTTGTTTATATCTCTTTCTGTTTTGTAAAGTATAGGTGAAATCCAGTCAAGTTGCTTAAGTAACAGCTGTTGAATTTCTGCACCCCACACTTCGTTACAATTTCGGTAGCTACGGGGCTCAATAAAGTATGAAAGAAATAAGTTTCTATAATTGCCTTTCTAAACCATACACATAGAAGACCTCAGTGAGAGCCTAACATTTGCGATATCTTTCGCCCACTTATTCCAATAATATGTTGCAAAAAAGTAGCAGTTTTTTCATAAAAACCACTATTTCAATATTATATTCCTTTCCATTCTCATTTTTTCCCTGATAATTTATGAAAATTCCAAAGGCCTACAGTCTGTTTAAAAATGTAAAGGAAATGTTGCGCGCCCCTATCCGCGAACCCACGATAAACAGTTCCGACTCTTCAAACATTGTTCCACTCGCGCTGAAAATATAAACAGATGAGTTAAGGGCATGTTATGTCATTACTGATTTTTATATCTCTTTAAAGGGCTAGGGCGCAAATCCCCAGCTGGAGTGATAGCCGCATCATAAGTTAACAATCGTTAAATACTAAAATTAGATCAATTAACAAACATCGGTAAGGCTTACGATCGTAAACTTACGAGATTATCACTCTTGAGAAGATTATCTACAATGAAGGATTTTCTAAGCTTGGTAACCTTTTTTAACGGCAAATGATTCTTAATACCATGAATGCAAGGTAAAGAAAACTTTAATAACCTGCAAATTAAACAATACTTCCACATTGTTGCTCAGCAAGAGAAATTGACAAAACGATCATACAAATACTAAAGGACTCTCGAGTGCAAAATACCGCTGTTTTTTAAATTACAAGTGAATCAAATTAAGTGGATTAGTTGTAGAAATATGCTTCAATAGTTCTCTTTTATATTACGGCAAATTATTGAATATTCAGATAAAATTTATTTGCAGAATAAATTACAACAAAAATATTTAAAAATGATAGTTCTAAGTATAGAATTATTAACACATTTCACTTTCATATTCAGCCAAATTATAATTTATTTGAGGGAAAATTTTTATTTGTAATGAAAAATTAGCCCTTTGATCCTGGTTTAACTCTGAGTCGATAATTTCTCTCTATATTTATTTATTCGTTTCGCCAGCGGTGTTCACATTAAAAAGTACTTATGTATCGGTTTAAGTATTTATTTATTTTTCTCTACAAATAAATAATTCTGATTCCATTGCAGTTTCACATAAAAAAAATAAAATTGAGACTCCAAAATAGGTAACAGTTAGATCACGTAACCCCCTTTTCCTAGCCTAACATGGCGGCCAATCTCAACGGAGATCAGCCGGGTACGCAGGAGATATTATAGTGCACAAGTATGTGCGCAGTACACAAGCGGACTCTCTGTTCCTTCACTCTCATCGTGCGGTGAGACGACAAGCCGACATTACCGGAGAGACCAGGACCACCGGCTTTACATGCATTCCGAGGCACGGGGGTATCACACTGCCAACTTCCTGACTCCGAGCTGTGACTGAGTAATTTTTAAGATGGAAAAACCCAGTCACAATTTTTAGCCCGACCCGGGATTCGAACCCAGGACCTCAACGCGGTAGTCGTAATTGTACCATGAACAATTAAAACTAGGCCACCGTGGCAGTTGTAATAATCGCCCATAAATCGAAAATAACAAACAATATTTACCTCTAAGATGTTTTTATTACATAGATATGTTGTCCCGAGATCAATACTGGCAAGCAGGGATGTTATGGATATGAAATTTCGGATATGGATACGGATATGGATATAGGAATAAAATTATATCGGTTTCGGATACGGTTACGGATATGTAATTATTTCGGATTATCCGGTAGTTTCGGATAGTTTCGGTTACGGATATTAGATTAAAGTAAAATAAAAATATTATGTAATACAGTAGGACGATGATTCCTAACTATCGTTCGTCGTCATCGTCGATTATTAAGTATCGATGAACTAATTAGGGGACATGGGTGTTCGGGAAACCTCTGTGTTTTATTTTGAGATGAAGTTGCAGTGAAGTAGCGCCACCTCCTCTCCGTGAAAAGTTTTTATCACACTGTTTACATTTAGCAAAATCAATTTAGTACGTAACACAACACTTTTCATTCACTTTACTAAATTAAGTACCTACCTACTCCTAAATAAAAAAAATACTATTTATTAATGAGGTTAAGTATGTTATGATTAAAAATAACAAACAAACTATATAAAATTCACGTAGCGCGTGAGCGGTGAAACAAAAATCTGTAGTAACATATTATCCGTAACATATCCGAAACATTTTTAACGGATACGGTTACGGTTACGGATATATTTTTATTTCGGATATCCGATAGTTTCGGTTACGGTTACGAAGCTCCATAACATCCCTGCTGGCAAGACGAAAGCAAGGTAATTGCCCGACATTCACTTAGTCAACCTCCAACCACTGTCGCGGCTAGTCGGCTTACTAACTTTTTCATTTATATAAATAAAATGCCTTTCTGTGTTTTTAGACGATGTACAAATTATACTCCAACTGTGAATGAAAAAAACGTTTCATTTCATACGTTAGTAATAAGTATACACTATTCAACTTATTTTTTAACTAACAAATGCATTTTATTCGACTGTCTTGGCGACAGGGCGGTCGACGCTCGGGCCCATTCGGGCACATTCGGGCCCGCTCGGGCCGTTTCAATGCGAGCCGCTAGGGCTGTGGCTATAGTAAACACTGCACTGTTTGTATATGCAATTTTGTTAGTGTATTACGCGCCTATTTGTAAAACGTCATTGATTTACCTCACAATATTTAAAATTAGAAAATGAAGTGATGGATTTTATATAATAACTCTCCCTTAACCCTCGCCAGAGCAAACAGGGCAGCCGCGATGCGATTCCAATTGTCCCTCCTCCATCCCGGTCATCGGCTAAGTCAACAGCCATTGTTCCCGGATATTGCGCAGACTCCCGCAATTTTAGCTTCCGCGTTACGTTGTATCGCGACTGACATTTTATGATATAATCGTCCTCGATTTTTGGCTGGGATAAAGGTAACCAGGTGAGAAGGCAGCTTTTGTTTGAATATTTGAGACGTAGGTTGCGGTTGAATTAACTTCAAGGTTGGTCAAGAATTATTAGTTATACTAACTTTGTTGGTAAATGTAGAGAGTTATGGGTAAAATTAAAATGTTCAAGTATGCAGGTACTGTTTCTAATAACTATTACACAAGTTACACTGAATAACATTCAAATAAAAAAATATATCTTTAAAAATCACCTATTTTAAATATCATCAATACCATTGCATATTTAAAAATTACATACTCACTACAGGCTTAGTAAAAAAACAATGTACAAACGACTACGTGACAATTGTAGGGTTCTTTATAAATATAGTTTCTAGTTTGATTCCTGTCTCATGACCAAAACGAGTCTTGATATTTAAAACAAGACAATGTTTCAAACTCGATACATAATAATTTATATAACGAAATGTTACATTTTTTGTTATGACAGCAGCTAAGTGTGACCGCGAGTCCAACCCGGGAATCGTACCTTGGACCGTACGTTGTAATTTTATTGCCGCCGGCAGTTAATGCCGTAATCAGCCGACATGGACACAATATCCACACGCTAACGAGATGCCATGCTGGTTTATACAGGGGGTATAAAACTAAGGCCGCCTACGGAAAAAAAATCATTGCTATTTATAGATGATTTACCATCATATGATCTTTTAGCACCCTCTGTCATAAAAACAAAAAAAAAACAATATAAATCTGCATTATTTATTTGTACCGAGAAAAATGACAATATATACTAACCTGGTCAATTGTAAACACCTAATAATAAGCTTAAGATTGCCTGATAACCAATTTATGAAATCATCCCAATCAAATTACCTTTTATACACTTTAAAAGATTTCTACCGTCAGAAAATTATGGAAGAGTTTATCCAAAAGCACGCAATATCAATACAATTTATTTTCCTTTAACGTGGTATAAAGAGTAAAGACTGAATAAACCCTGTGGGTTGCCCTCAGCACGGTCTCTTAATTTCCAAGGGTTGCGAGTATAGTGTGTGTACTTAGTATATAAGTCATGTAATGTATAGTATGAGTGCAATCAAATAAAGAACCTAAAACCGATAACACGTTTCAATATTTATTCATCCTTCCATTACACGAATGCCTAAAACTTTCGCTCAAAAGTCCGATGTGTTTGTATAAGCCGGTACTTACCAGGCTAACAAACTTAGTCAGTTTAAAAAAAAAGAATACATAATTTAAGAAAAATATAAAGTATCACAAAAACAATCAGCCTGTACAAAAATTAGCAAATCATCAGCAAATTGACAGTTGAAAAAATTTTTCACGCGCAAAACAAAATCATAACGCAAATAATTGTTAAAGGACGGAAGTCGCGTGCTGGTGTCTGGTTGCCAAAAGTGTTAAATTAACCGCCATGTTGATTATTACTAATTTACTTTAATATGTACCTCGCAAATGTTGCAAAACGTTGCCATTGGAGAAGTAAGTAATGGCTAATCACGTATGATGGTAATTTGCTTTGCCAGTCCGGTTAATCGTCTCTACACGCTTAGTTTTAAAGTCCATCATTATACCAAGTGCAGGATAATCATACATATGTCCTAATTGTTTCCTAATCACGCGTTTTATTACCAAGAATATAAACATAGCGAAACTATTCACCATTTTCCATCCTATAATCATCATCATAATCATCAGCCCGATGCAGTCAACTACTGGACATACGCCTCTCCCTAAATACGTCACAGAGCCCAGTCAGCTGTTATGCATCCCATAATGTGAAGAATCAATTCTATACGATACGAAAATTATTACAATTTTATGGCATAGGCATCTTTAACAGCACTGGTCAGTTTACACAAACACTCCACCAGTGTAATGAATAGAGAAAGATGGAAGATTCTCGCAAAAGACGCAACGAACCTTTCAGACGAACCATGGCCACAACTCCCAACAAGAATTTACGACTGAAATGAAGAAGTTTCGACTAGACCCATGTGCAATAAGGGCATGGTGTGTGATATTGATTAACTGGTATTTTCGCGGCGCCGCGCCGCCCGCATCTTAATAGTCATATTCCGGAATAAAACTCCCATTGTACAATTTCTGTAATAAAATTAAACGGAAATATATGAAATTTCATCCTACATAAAGCAGTTTATATGTTAACTTCTAAAAAAATATTACCGAAATATTTCATCTATAGAATATTAATTGGAACATATAACATAACATCACGCATTTTATCCCCGAAGGGGTATGCAGAGGCGCAACTAGGGCACCCACTTTTCGCCAAGTATGTTCCGTCCCATGATCTGATAGGGGGCGAGCCTATCGCCATATCGGGCACAAATTCCAGACTCCGGGCTGATACTGAGCAGAAAAACCCAAATATCACTTTGCCCGACCCGGGATTCGAACCCAGGACCTCAGAGCGCTATTGTACCGGACATGCAATACAACTACGCCACCGAGGCAGTCAATTGGAACAAACGTAACATAATCATCTTAAGTCTTGTCAATCATGAGTTATAGTCTCTAAATAACATAATACGCCTATCACTGCAATAATAAACCGCTAATATTCCAAAATGTTGGAAAATAAGAGTGCAAATGAATCGACAATCACCTCACTTACTACCAAGTCTATAATTACCTTAAAAACAAAAAGATGTACCTCATCGCGTCGGGAGTCGTGATGGCCACACGAAACCCCCAAGCCACGGCACTTTGTTTTTGCTAAATGAAATTATTTATCACAATATGCCATCGCCTAAAAGAACGTTTATTTTGACACTCTCGGAATTTGGATGGAGTGATGTGGAATTCCTGATTTAAAAGAGGATAATTGTAAGTTTTGGGCTATTTAGTCACTTTTCAACTGTAATTTTAGTAATTTGTCATGTCAATCCTAAAATATTGTCTTTATAACACCTTCGTCACTTATTTTTGTATTTATTTCGAATACTTTTTCACTGAGAGACGTGTATTGGTGACTAATGAGTAAAAACCCAAGTCAATAAAATGAAATGTGATTATTTAAATTGAACTCGTAACAAAATAGCTCCTATGATACGTACTATAATAAACAGATTTACAAAAAACATTGTTGAGTTTTTAGAGAAATATAATCTTTTATTAGATACCTGGAAAGTAATATAGGTCTTAGATGCAATAAAATGGGCACTTGGTTTTATTACAACATAATTCGTAGCTTTTCACAAAAAGTCATTACAACCATGTGGAACTTACTTGCAGTTTTACCTCCAAAATCACCACAATGTTTATTGCTAATAACCATTCGGTTAAAATATATTCAACACGTGCTGTGGGCGACATATGTAGTCGCCATCTTGAAAAAATTGGCGTCATGTGGCGGGAAAAAACACGTAAATGATAGAGGAAGTGATTTTACGCGGACAATAATATAAAACATTCTTTATACATGGTGATTTGTTGTTGTTAGAAAATAAAAAAAATATATACAGGTTGATGTTAAAAAAATGGTTGTGGTAACACAAATATTTTCGTTGTATTATAAATGATATTCGAAATTTTAATTTTATAATTAGTCTGGTCAAAAATACATGCTAATTATACTTACTTTTTTCATAGAACAACAATCAAACCTCGTCTAATATTATTTAGGAATCAACATTTTAAATAATACGAATATATTTATATAGTGTTCAATATGTACTGTGACAGTTCTTTATTTATTATAATTAACATCTCCGGTTAATTAATTTAAAAACAATGATTAAATGCAATCATTTCAAGCAACGTGATTTTTTCTATTTCTATTGTATTAGCTGCATTATTATAAACAAAAGATGAACACCCTGTACCCAACTTTCTTCAAGGATGTATTAATTTATATAATTGTTACCCCTTTTGGGATATTCGGCCATATGTTTCTATCTACCCTCTGATTAGATGGGCCGGGATCAGTTTAATTCACAATTTGTTTTCATTGTTGTTTATGGATGTGTTTCCGGTTACCTCCACTTTCCGGTGTGAGATGAAATGAGTTTTAAAGTGGTAGAAGTGTTTCTGGGAAGAAGCATTGATTTATTGAGCTCCTAGTTTTGAGTAGAATTTCAAGGCTATAGTCACAATAACACGATAAGTCCTCGTGATAATTTCTTCTGATATCCATCGTATAATGATTTCTTACGTTTACGCGAATGTTAGACATTTAAATTAAACTACTTTTCGGATTCTATCGCGGTTTTTTATATTTTATTTTTCTCCCGACGTTTCGAAGACTTTGCAGCCTTCATGGTCACGGGGGGGGGAGGGGGGGACTGGAGTCCCCTGATAGAATAGAAGATAGAATCCGAAAAGTAGTTTAATTTCAATTCCATCGTATAGATAGAAATATATAATATATAGATAGATAATTTATAACGCTGAAGAGTTTGTTTGTTTGAACGCGGTAATGTCAGGAACTACTAAATCGATTTTGTTTTATTTTTCGCTAATAGGAAGCTACATTGCTTTTGAGCGCTACAGGCTTCTCTTTATCCCAAAAAATATTTATTCCGAATTTTTATTAACACGCGAATGGAGCCGCAGGCATAAGGTTGTCATAGACTAAAATTATGCCCTTATTCATGAAATTCTAAATCAAAGTATATGTAATATTATATTTCAATCAGCTACTTTCAGTTACAGTTGCTTTTTATGAAAAAAGTGTTTATATGCTAAAATAGATCGTCTATAGGGCTTTGCAAAAGTCTTACGTAGCCTTATATTGTATACAATACAAGACTACATATTCTATTGTATTGTATACAATAGTGTCGTAGCGCTTACTCTAACTATGGGTTTAATAAATTAATAAAAACAGAATTCTCTATTATATTCTAAGATTGAACTCAGAATTAATTCGCAATAAATTTCCCAAAACAGACCCCCCAAATAGTTTCCCATGACCATAGTTTTGTGTATCATATTTATGCAAAATCAACTGTAATCGTAGTTTAGGCGTTAAGTTCCCAAAAAAAGACAATCGAGCCGTCGCCACGGGGCGCCAGAACATTTTTTTCTCTAACAGCTTTATGTTTAAAGAAATAGAGTTCAAAATCATTGCTTTGTAAGTTTTATGATCACTTTTTTGTGTCATATGTCAAATATATGAACCGTTTTGTTTTAACGATATTTTGATGTTGGCAAATTAATTTGGTTCTTCGTAAAATAAAGTTCATATTAGAACAGTTTTTGGGTTCTGTCGGGCCACCGCGGTAGAGACGGTAATCGGTTTATGTATCGTGCAGTTATTTATGAAAATACATCTGTTATGGTTCCAATAGTTTATTGAAGTGAATGTTAGTTATATATTGTAAAGATCGGAGCCAAAGATTTGGATGACTTGTTAAAAGTATTAAACATGTGTAAGTTGCACTTTTAAAATTAAAAATATTATCATATAAATCAAATCCTATTTTTTAATTAAAAAATTCCCAGCGGGTCCCGTTCTTTAATAAGAATATTACAACAGAATAAAAATAAAATAGCGTCAAACTCTTCATTATAACACAAATGATGCTTGACAATGGAAATGATACAAGTAAATTGCACGACAAAGGATTCCAACTGGCGACCTTCTCACGCGATTTACAGACAAAGAAACGTTTTGCCGCCAAAATGGATTGGCATTAAAAATTAGATCAATTTATTGAATAACATAATAGCGAAAAAAAATAATTTCCGCACCTATCAAAAATATCCGAATTCAACCCTAAAATTATGCGCTTAAAATCCAATATACAAAAATATTCCTGACGCAAAGCCCCGCTGAGTAAAAGAGTGCAAGGCAAAAAAATCACTTATTGTTTACCAAGATGTTTGGAGTCCCATTGTTGATACATTTTGATTTATCACATCAAATACTAAAGTTATCACTACACGTGAAACAAAATGATTCGTCTGTGGTGTTCGAGAGGATAAAAAACTATTTATTAATTAAACAATTAATATTACTTTTTTATACTCAGAACACCTGGGAGAGAGCGTGGTAGGTACCACCGCAATGTCTATTTCTGCCGCCAAGCAGCAGTGTGTAGTCACTGTTGGACTTCGTTTTGAAGAACATTGTAGCCAGTCTGACTGCTGGACATAATAAGACTTTACATCTATCGCTTACCATCAGACGAACGGCAAGCTCGTCTCGTCATTCAAAACAATAAAAAAAATTGTTACGCCATACTGAAAGATCAGAAACATCCAGGAACCCCTTGATATTAGATGTATTATGACCATTATATAAAATGGGAGTCTCGGGTGAAAATTTAAGTGTGTTAACTTAGGAACCCAAATATATAAACGATATTATAAAATAATACAAATTCTTTATGAACTGCACAATGTTCAAGGCGATATTAAATATCTTTTCAAACGAGGTTTAAATATATTTCATGTAGACACCATGTTCACTGTCATCAACCAAGATCCATAGGCAACAGTGCCCACTTACCATCAGACTGTCAGCTTCCCTACAACCAACACAGTAAAAACTTAATAAAAAAATCAACCAGTTGCACAAGTCCTCCGGTAGCAAATTAAAAAGGTCCACTCCATCTCAAGTGTTAGTTTAACAAACTTCGAGTGGTTTTACGTTCGATATTTAGATAAATATTTAAAATACACACTTTAGCTACTGGTGTTATAAAAAGTTTGGTCCCACACAAGATCAACATAACCATAGACTGTACCATCATAACCATAGACTCTACTAAAGTTTGGGTTTCAAAATCCAGTATTCGATAATTAAAAATGTCTCCGCAAAGAAAGAAAGAATAAATCTTTATTTGGTCATTGTCTGTGGACCAGATGGCTGAATGTAATAGGTACACACGGCAGTACAGGGATATGTGGCATAATATAATAATAAGCCATAAGCAATATCATAAATATTTAATGGTGGAAAAGTGGTGATTCTAGTTGGAAGTGGAACGGACTACTTAATGTCCGCAAGTTCAAAACCCAAGACACGTACTGCTAACTTTTATTTATTTATTTACTAGCTTTTGCTCGCGGCTTCGCCCGCGTGAAGGTGTTTTCCAGGATAAAATTCCACTGTTTGATAAAAGTCTTGCTACATATTTTCCCGGTACTTATAGGTTCAAACTAATTTTATCCCCAATCTATAATTTCAGTTCAATCAGTCGAAAATCTAAGAACATTTATACAAACTTTCATCCCCTATTTTATCCCCTTAAGGGTAGAATTTATCAAAATCCATTCTTAGGGGATGCCTACGTCATAGTAGCTTTATGCATGTAAAGTCTTAGCCCGATCCGTCCAATGGTTTGGGCTGTTCCTTGATATATCACTGTCAGTCACCTTTGAGTTATATATTATATTAACAACTGAAGTTAGCTAAAATTGAGTTTCTCGAAGCCGACCACTATTTATGTACTATGTATTTTGAGACTATGCAATTTTGTCGCGTTCGCGATTCACTTTCACTTTTGTTGAGTTTCAGAACGCGATATTAGATCCTCCAACGCGCACGCGAATTTGAACTTTATGCAGCGGTAATAAATTACAAATTGACTCTCCATTTTATTTAGAAAACGTTTGTATGGGAAATAGAAAAATGCTGTTTTGAGGATTTTCCCGGCAATTATTCGAATTTTTCTCACCTTTTAAATCTTCCCTAGACCTCCACGAATAATTCAAGACCAAGATAAGATAAATCCGTTCAGCCGTTCTCGAGTTTTAGCGAGACTAACGAACAGCAATTGATTTTTATATATATAGATTTGCACTTCACATACATAACATGTATATCGGCGGACTTATTGCCAACCTAAAGATAGAGCAGAGATAAATAAGGTAGATGCATCAAGGATATTTAATAATACATAAACATACATAGAAGTAACTTTAATGTATAACTATATTATATACAAACATAATATCAATAATATTATTAATACATAAAATACAGATTATAAATACATAAATATATATTATGTACATACTAATAATATAAAGTTGAGAATTAAAGTGGTAACTCTTCTGCTTCATTTAACAAAAGTTGCTATAAGGCAAGCCGGGAGGTGGCCGTTCTAATAACTTAATTTACTAAAGTTACGTTTGTATTCATTGTGAATTATCGCTTGTTTTAACGGTGAAGGAAAACATAAGGAAACCTGTAAACCTGAGAAGTTCTCTGTAGAAATTTTGGAGGTATTTAAGCCTGCTAATCCGTATTACGTGGAATATTGCATTATCCAATGGAACAACATAACGCGGAATTATATAATTATATTTTTCACTTGAAATCAATTAAAATCACACTCCTTAAGGATCTGTCACATCTAAATTAAGACATCGGGTAGAGTCGTTAGTGATGTGTAGTTGATGGTCACGGCACCCCGAACAGCTTTTTTACCACCCACACTTTTTACCATCGAAAGTTGCAAGTCAGCGTCGGCGCGCCAAAAGAAATTTCCTTCCCACAGTTTTTTAACGTTTGGAGATCGTTGGTAAAGTGCGTAGGTACTAGATGGAGGTTCAGCTTGCTTTAAACAAACATATAAAGGTCCCACAATGGTTAATTATAATTTGGCTATGGAGCAGTATTTAATCAGTATTTGACCTGTTTTGTCAATTTGATATTTTTTTATCTACATTTTTACAGTGATAACGCAAAACATTTTATCCGAAAATTTACATAAACACACGTATGGTAATGATGGTCAATTTAGTGATATTACGCATTCTCTATTCTATAATCAGAGATAATCCATACTTATAATGCTGAAGCATTGTATCGGTTTCAATAGTGTGGTATAGATTCGTCAAAATTGTGGGTAGGACATAGGCTACATTTTATTTCGGAAAAATATATAACGGGACTTCTATCCCAACAGAACTTGTTAGCTGCGAGCATAAGCTAGTATTAAAAGTAAATAAACTGAGGTAAATTTATTTCCTACTGAACCACTTCGCCGACCGAACAACGCGCTTGACCACAACTAGATGCACTTATGGGTGGCCATTTTTTAATTTTACGCGAACAGCGCCTCTCTTTTCACATTATAATGTTAGAAAGGGACACAAAATAGTAGTATCTAACGAGAGATATCTCACCTCGGGTCATAACTTAATTTATTTAATATCTCAAAGGATGAGTTTTTAATTTTTCGATATTGACTGTGACCAAAGGATGGTGGCCATTTTGGCGCCTAATCGCCATATTGTCGCTCCGAGCTTCCTTTTTGGCATTTTTATTTAGGTTAAAAAAAATTGATGTTTTTGGTGCTTCTTAATTTGGTCGAGTTTTTGTGATTTTTAAGGTAAAATTTAGGAAATGTGTTGAGTATGCATCGTTAATTTAAATGCAAATTGTTAAATAAAGTGTATTTCGAATGCTATGTATAGGAGGTGGTCTTAGGAGGCCATTTAACGTCTAGCCACATAAACAATCTTATTACGTCCACAGTAAAAAAATCCGTATTAGAGACTACCTCGGTGGCGTAGTCGTATTACGGTACAACTGCAGTGCTGCAGTGTCAGATTCAATCCCGGGGTCGGCCGAAGTGATATTGGGTTTTTCTACTCAGTTTCAGCTCGTAGTCTGGAATTTGTGCCCGATCTGGCAATAGGCTTGCCTTGCTCCCAATGACATATAGGAACGAAATACACACGACTATGCCTACCTCTGCCTACTTCGCGTATTCGAGGATAAAAAAAGTGTGTGTGTGTGTCTCAGTTAAGTATTTGTATTTTACTGAAATATTGTGTCACCTTATTTTTAGCATCATTGTACATTTAGACTTGGCCTCACCAATAACCAAAATTTTCTCAAACAGCTAAATATTAAAATACCAATTAGTTTAATCGCCGAATACAATCATTCATTAAAATATTATTGGAAATACTTACCCCAAATTTTACCCCTTAATTAACATAATATTATATATATAAAAGGATGTTGCATCTTATTTATTTCGTAGTTTCTTCCGATTATTCGCTGATACAGTGAGAAAGTTGGATACAGGACGTCATTTTGTACCAGGTACGGAGATATATTAAAGCGCGCGGCACACTGAGGAGTTATACAGATAAATTTAATTCCTAATTTCCTATTTGTCCCTTCTCAAGCTTTATTACTTTATTTTAAATATGTTTCATTCTAAATCTCGCGTATTTTGACTAAAAGTTTTGTTTAGTCCAACATCTTATTTTGTATCTAATATGAGCATTTATTACTCTAATAAGCCAGATTATTTGATTTGTAACAGAAGAATTCATTTTTAAGGCAGAATTTATTTGTTTATTTTACCTCATACACCAAAAACATTAAATGCTCCAAGATTTCCAAGCTTCAACTAATCACAATTTTGGAAGATGGGTGTAAGTGTATCATCAACTTTAAGGACCGGATAATGACGCGGAACTCTGCCTTAAAAAATATTTTTTATATTATGGTAATGAATAAAATCGGAGTGAAAAAAATCCTCTCACAAGTTATGAGAAATTTCAAAGGAAGTGATATGATGTGGTTATTGTTACTTGTATAAATGTTTTGTTCGATTTTGAACCTTATTTGAGTACCAATATTTAGAAGTGACACAGTATCTTCATAACCGAGTTAGATGTTGTTTATGTCTCCGCACGTGTTTAAAAAATTCCCAGTATTTATACTATTTCATAGTACATTTCTCAGAATAAAATGAACTCTATAATGAAACCAAATTTCATCTATATGCATTTAGAAGTTATTACATTTAACTTACATCCAAACATCTTTACAAACTTTTATTGGTAAATTCTTTACAATTTTCAATTTCAACACTTGCAAAACGGAAAAAGATTTTCCCCGACCAATTTCTTCCGGATTATTAATTCGACCACAGACAAGATACTTATTGACATTTGAACTCCGTACTAGTAAATAGTTTAAGTATCAAATTTGCGCAGTAGGCCAGTGGGTGAGCATCCAGCGTGCATGTAAGGCTTCGACCACACAGACGCCACGCATCACACGCCTCATTAACGATGCCACCTTTTTATTTGAGACGAAACGAGTTACTGTGGTCATAATAGAGCTAGTTTGAAGCTATTATTTGAGCTTAGTTAGCATGATTTTTTAAACTAAAGATTTACTTAGTGTTTTATTTTTTGGACCTCTTAATAATTTTTTGTGTTTAAAGCATCACATTTCTATAGGGATGAGCACATGTACAACAAATTTAATAAACGGTTATGATATTTTGAAAAATAATATATGAAAATACTAAAACAAGTTTGTTATTGTATACGTACTTTGAACTTAGGCCTTCTGAGTTCACGAATATTTCTTATAACAAATTTAATTCTGCACGCGTTGAAATCTTTTCTCGGAGTAGCTCTCACAAAATCACATTTCTTAAGTAATAAATAACCTATTTCATTCTTCGTAGCATGTAGCTTTTTATTAAAAGATTTTCCTGCTTGTAATAAGACTAAATGAACCAGTACATTTTCGCATTTACAATATTACTTCTGAGAATTTACTTGTCCTATAGCTAAAATCTACATTTTTTTTAAAAATATACTTAAGTCTCTAATATGGATTGTCAAAGTTTTCTAAAACTACATTCCTTGCTATACTAAATAATTAACTTTTGCCCTAGTTTCGATTACGTGGCATTAACTAATTTATTAAATGGCGACATTTTTGCATTGGAGATTATAAGTTTATTCTTCATGTATTAAAAACAAAAACATTAATTCGCATCTATGATTGTGTACTTCTGAATATAATGACATTCTACTAATTTGAAAAGAGATTTTTTTGTCTAATTTGACCATAATTTTCATTTAATTTTCTATTCCTAAATTAATATTGTTAAAAATTATTAAAAATATTTTATTAAATTAAAATTAAGCGTAAATATGTATTTCGTTTCAATTTGACAAAAACTCAAATATTTTCAACTAAAATGTTGTGGTATTTATTAAGAAAACTGAGATCTCTGAGAAAAATCTCAGATAACCCCATCATTTGACCCACATCTGCTTTGAAATTCGCGCGAAAAAAACTAAAACGCTTGCACATCGTGCAATCACGTGTTTAATTAGAATCAGCTGAGATTTACGTTTAAAAAAATATAAACATCTGGTGACAGTCCACCATCTTGTTATAAAAATAAGCAAAAGGCGGGAAAAATGACAGTTGGTAGGAGTCGACCGCAATGGCGTCTGTTTTGCGGCTTCGGCACATTCGCGCATGCGTACTGGCAGGTGGCACGCGATTGGGCGACAGAAGTTTGGTAAAGTACTGTCATTGTTTTGATATTGTGGTGGTAACTTAAGGTGGTAGCTCAAGGTCCATTTTCATACATTTTGTTTCGGCTTTAATCTGGGTAACTAAACAAGTATTGGCAAGTAAAGAATTTAAATTCACGTCTAGTTAGTGATTAGTTCTCGCAGTTGAATGAAAAATGTAAAAATAATTCATAATCATGGTTATTTCGGCCGTTAAAATTTAATATGACGAAATTTTAAAGGCAGAAATATCCATGATTATTAATTATTTTACATTTTCTTTCAACTGCGAGAACTAATCACTAACTAGACGTGAATTTAAATTCTTTACTTGCCAATACTTGTTTAGTTACCCAGATTAAAGCCGAAACAAAATGTATGAAAATGGACCTTGAGCTACCACCTTAACAATTCTGTCTATTTTTAAATCAACGAAGGCCAGACATTGGTTAGTCTTAGATTATTATCCGCCATATTTATTATGTACTTCTTAGCATATAGTTAAGAAAAATAATGTTAAAGACATTGAACAATTTTCCATTTCTGAAAAGTCTTGTGTGATGGGACTTACATACTAAATGGTATGTTATATGTCTATCGTTAACTTAATTTCACCTGCGTGGATAGAGCCGCCAAAAAACAGTGCCAACAATGCTGCATTTCAGACTAAAGATAATTATAAAAAGAACATTACTGGAAAAAATATATTTAAATCAAATAAATACTACGTAAAGTGTTGCAGTATTTTGTTTAAAGATCTGGAAACTTAATGGACAGCCGCGTACCGTCAGCCGGGTGGCATGCTCGTCTCGTCAGTTTAAAAAAATGATCACGTGTCACGTCTTGCTAACAGTTGGACGAATATGCAAGTTATTATTATATTATTCAAATACTAACCCCTTATTCATAGGCGTTGTTTAAGGACGGAGCATTGCTGTGATAAAAAGTCTGTTTCCCAGCTTTGTTTATCTGACGGCTTGCTGTTTGTTCAGCTTTATTTATCTGACAGCCAACTAGATTCAAGTTGTATCTCAATATTAGCCAATCACAACGGCCCTGTGTCTACGCACTGCGAAGGCTGCCATGCCGTCAGCACTGAGAAACAGACTTGTTATCATAGCAATACTCCGTCCTTAGATAAAAAAACGTCTATGAATAAGGGGGTCAGAAGATATGTGAAATTCACGAACGTATATAAATATATAAAATATATTAAAGAAGAAGTAAATAATGCAAGTCCAAGTTAACAAATTCACTGACGCGATCAGGAGACATTTTAAAATTCCAAAAATTGTTAGAGATGTATGCTAGAACTCAATGTTAAACCCGTTGAATAAATCTAGATATCAATTGTCATATAAGACTTTTCATAGATTAAAATATATAAACTAAGTTCTTTTAAAAACAGATCATTGCGTTTTTCGTTGCCAAAAACATACACACGGGCAAAGACCCGATAGTATTTATCAAATTAATCATCTCATCAACGCCTCGAATATTGTTTTGTGTGAGGCGTAATTCCATAAGCTTTTAATCCAAAGGAGAAAGCTCGTTTACGTTAATCTTCAAATACACAGAATAGAAAGTCATTAAATTATCCCCTACATCCCCTAACGCAGTGTAAATAATCGGGGATAACTTTCAAAAGGGCGTGTCTAATTGGAACTTCCCATAATTTCCTAACAAGGTTTCGCCGAGCCGGAAGTTGGCGGAATTTGTAAGATATCGCATTTCCGGGTACTAGCTGTACCATTATTGCATTACCTCGCTTTAATCATTTTGATATTTGCAAATATTTTATTTAATGCAATTTTATACGATAAAATATTTGACTGTATCTGAGTTCGTGGCTATATCATTTAATATTGTTATACTAGTATACCACAAAAAATACAATAATAATGATAGTTTAACGCCATATACCTATAACTTGGCATAATTTTGTGTCATTGGGGTTAAGGTGTGTTAGATCATAGATTAGTTCTTTTATATGTAATGTCACAATTATAAAAAATAAAATGTACTGACACTCTGGTCCGTTGTCTTGTATTGACAAGACGTATTTTATTTCGCATTACCTATATAAATTTCTGATTTCTTCTATTTAAAGTAATATTTATCAGGTTATGGGCCATTATTACTCCGTAAAAGATTAAATCAGTTTTTTACCGAAATAGTCACGCGATAAAATGGGATAAAATTGATAGAGATTCACCGGTCAACCACGAGCGACATTTTGTTCTAGAAGTTTTTCAACGAACTGCAAAATGAATTCACAAATATCCATTGGTACCATCGCGAAGTTAATTGGCAGAGAAAATTATCCAACGTGGAAATTCGCCGTAAAAAACTATTTGGAACACGAGGAGCTGTGGGACACTATTGAACCGGGTGCGGACTGCAAACATGATGTCAAAAAGGATACAAAAGCAAGATCTAAACTAATATTACTAATTGATCCCATTAATTATGTCCACGTACAGGAGGCGACTACGGCGAAACAGGTATGGTCGAAATTAGAGCAAGTCTTTGATGACTCCGGGCTCAGCAGAAAAGTAGGTTTATTACGAGAATTAATAACAGCTACTTTAGATAATAGCTCTAGTGTTGAGGATTATATTAATAAGGTGATGACAGCAGCACACAAGCTCAGAAATATAAACTTTGTAGTAGGAGACGAGTGGCTCGGTACATTGCTACTCGCTGGCCTCCCTGAAGTCTACAAACCGATGATTATGGCTATAGAAAGCTCTGGTGTGCCCGTTAGCGCTGATTTTGTCAAAACGAAGTTATTACAAGACGTCAAAGTCTCAGAATCCTCAGCCTATTATGTCAAGTATAATAAAATTAGAAATACGTCAAAATCCCATAAGGATTCATCTGATAAATATCATAAGAAAAGCCCACGGTGTTACAATTGTAACAAATATGGTCATTTAAGCAAAAACTGTTATTTTCAACATAAGAAAAAAACACAGCCTGAGAAAACAAGCTCGGTTAATAGCTCAAAAATAATGGTTATTATGCTGTTTTTTCAGCTGCAGAAACATTGGATAGCAACAGATGGTATGTTGATTCTGGAGCCTCGCGGCATATGTGCAGAGAAAGAAAATGGATGCACAATGTTTCATCTTCTACAGTAAGTCATATAAAGGTAGCAGACAACAAGACTGTGGCAGTGTTGGGATGTGGTAACGTCGACTTGCAAATAAGAGATTCTGATGGTAAACCTCAAACAATACAAATAAGAAACGTTTTATATGTACCTTCTTTGACAACTAATTTAATTTCTGTAAGTCAGATGACAAAAAATGGTTGTGAGGTTAAATTCGAAAAAGACTACTGTCAGATTTATAAAGATGACAAATTAATTTTCACTGCATTGCAACATAATAACATGTATGTATTAAATTATTTTTCTGAGACGTCAGCCTTGTTGTCGAAAGTAGATGAATATGATTTAAATTTATGGCACCAGAGAATGGGCCATCTTAATTTCACAAACTTGATGAAAATAGAGGAGAATGCCGAAGGGGTGAAATTATCCAAAAAAGGTAATCAGATCTGTACTACTTGTTTGGAAGGGAAAATGACTAGATTGCCATTTAAAGATATTGGGACTAGAGCATCTGAACCACTTCAATTAATTCACTCCGACTTATGTGAACCGATGGAAACTATTTCCCTGGGAGGTGCAAGATATTATGTCACCTTTATAGATGATTTTAGTAGAAAAGTTTATGTCTATTTTATGAAGAATAAATCTGATACTATGAATAAATTTAAAGAATTTAAAAATAATGTAGAGAATGAAACTGAAAAACGGATAAAAATATTACGATCAGATAATGGTCGAGAATATGTAAATACAGAATTTCAGTTGTTTCTGGAAAAATCTGGTATACAACATCAAACTACCAACCCTTATTCTCCAGAGCAAAATGGGTTAGCCGAACGGATGAATCGTACGCTTGTAGAAAGAGCTAAATGTATGATTTTGAATTCCAGATTAGAGAAATATTTTGGGCTGAAGCAGTATCTACAGCTGCTTATATAATTAACAGGACACCAACAAAGGCTTTAGAATACAAGACGCCTTATGAAAAATGGTTGTGTAAAAAGCCACGTATTAATCATATGAAGATTTTTGGATGTGAGGCCATGGTACATGTGCCGAAGGAGAAGAGGCAAAAATGGGACTCCAAAGCGGTGAAAATGGTATTTGTTGGATACTGTGAGAACACAAAAGGGTACAGATTCTATGATAGAAAACAGAAACAAATATACAAAAGTAGAGATGCTATTTTTCTTGAGCATGTAGTTACTAATAATTGTGTTATTATGCCTTTATCAGAGTTACAAGATAAGGAAATTGAAAACTTGTCACAAACTGTGGATATATCAGACAATTCGCTCTGTGATACACCAAAAGTTTCGAGTTCAACTGTGAATAAGAGTACTGATAAAGAGGAAGTATTGGAGAGCGATGATAGCTACCACACTGATACTGCTGACGATGAGTATGTGCCAGATAGAAAAATAACTGAAGTTACACCTAGTCAAATAGTATTGAGGCCGAGAAATAAAAATAAACAGAGTACCTACTTATGTGAAAGTTTGGATAATTCTGAGCAATTAATAGCCTTATTAGCTAATGAGCCCGATTCTGTAGAAAAAGCTCTTTTGGGTCCAAATGCAAAAGAATGGAAGGATGCCATGAACAGTGAATATGAGTCACTCCTGAAAAATAATACGTGGTCATTAGTAACTTTACCAGAAAATAAGAGAGCAATTCCATGTAAGTAGATCTACAAAATGAAGACTGGTGCTAATGGAGAAATTGTACGGTACAAAGCAAGATTAGTCATTAAAGGTTTTATTCAAAAGAAGGGAGTAGAATATAATGAAGTATTTGCCCCGGTAGTTCGTCTTACTTCAATCAGATATTTATTGGCATTGGCTGTAAAATACAACTTATTCATTGAACAGATGGATGCAGTTACGGCGTTCTTACAAGGGGATATTGACACAGAAATATATATGGAACAACCACCGTCTTATGAACAAGGAGATAAAGTTTGTAAGTTAAATAAAGCCATTTATGGACTTAAACAGGCGAGTCGACAATGGAATTTGAAACTAACGTCTGTATTAAAAGAATTGGGCTTAAAAAAGTATTACTGTGGATCCATGTATATATTACAACACTAATGATAAAAATATTGTGATAATTATTATTTACGTTGATGACTTATTATTATTTTATAATAATGAACAAGTGGGAAAGGAAATGAAACAACAATTGAAAAGTAAATTTGAAATGAAAGAACTTGGTCCTGTGCATTATTTTATTGGTTGGAAAATTCAGCAAAACTTATCGAGAGATGAGATTTATATAGATCAGACTAATTATATAAAATTAATTTTAGAAAGATTCAAGATGAATGATTGTAATCCAGTTAATTTGCCATGTGAGTCTGGTGTTAAATTAATCAGTTCAGAAGATGAAAGAAATATTTTAACAAACATACCATATCAAGAGGCGATTGGAAGCTTGTTATATTTATCTCAGCGAACGAGGCCTGATATATGTTATATAGTTAATAAACTGAGCAGTTTCAATAATAAACCAGAACAGCAACACTGTCAAGCACTTAAAAGAGTATTACGCTATTTAAAAGGGACCATGGATTACAAGTTGATATTTAAACAAAATGAAGAAGAAAAATGTATATTTGGGTATTGTGATTCTGATTGGGCTGCAGACATTAATAGTCGGAGATCCTGCTCTGGCTACATTTTTTTGTTTCAGAGTGCTGCAATTTCATGGTGTTCGAGACGACAAAATACCGTTGCTTTATCAACCATGGAAGCAGAGTATATGTCACTCGCAACCGCCACTCAAGAAGCAATGTGGCTAAGAAATTTAGAACTTGAACTGCAGTCATGTCAACAACATGATGTCGGAATTTCGCCGTCCATTATTTATTGTGATAATCAAAGCACAATTAAATTTGCAGGTACAGAGTCGTACTGTGCCCGCAGCAAACATATTGACATAAGATATCATTTTCTGCGTGAAAAGGTTTCTAAAAAGGAAATAAAAATTATGTACATGGGTACCGAAAGAATGGTGGCTGACATACTTACTAAACCTACAACACGCATTAAATTCCAAGAATGTGTTCGAGAAATGGGACTACGTTTTGGGGAGGATGTTAGATCATAGATTAGTTCTTTTATATGTAATGTCACAATTATAAAAAATAAAATGTACTGACACTCTGGTCTGTTGTCTTGTATTGACAAGACGTATTTTATTTCGCATTACCTATATAAATTTCTGATTTCTTCTATTTAAAGTAATATTTATCAAGGTGTTTGTCGCGGCCCTAGGCATACAGTTAAGTGTGTATCCCTCATGGTTGCCAATTCACATTGAAGCCTATAAAGGCTCGTGAACATTTCTTGGCTTTCTCCCCTTCTCCCATCCTAAGAGTTTTCCTTATCTTTCCTCCACAGATTCTTCCCAACTTTCCTCCAGGCCCCTGCAGTCGCTAAGCTGGAGGATTCTAGTAATCCATTTGCAGGTTTCCCCCGGTGTTGACTGCGGGGTCCGATAAATAAAAGAAGGTTTTGGGCAAAATTAAAAACGTAAAACAATGAAAATAATGATTACTTATGACTTATGTTAGACATCGAAATTTGTATTCGGATTTTATTGTAATTTTTTATTTTATAATTTTCTTCCGACGTCCACCCAGTGACCATGAAGACTGCAAACATTTTAAAAACCGATAAAATATGTACACTAATTTTATTTCGATAACTATAAAAATAATTAAATAAAATGTTCACGATGTAATTGTCCTAATCATTACCTCGTTAATATTATAAAGATAGACTGTCATATTTTTGAATAAATTAATTATAACCTAGTATCAAAACCAACTGCCCGGTTATTAATATTTACATCTCACCGGCGCGGCGCGGCGGCCGGACGCCGGACACGCACGCGCCACTGAACCGGACGCCGGACACGCACGCGCCACTGAACCGGACGCGTTCCGGGAACACCTCGCAAAAACTACCTCATATCAACTACAATACGTTATCGCATTCAATGAACAATACCTTCAAGTGACATAGGATCAACGAATTCAATTTTTTTAGCTCAAAGCAACATTAAGCGGTTAGTTGTCAAAAAGTGGTACACCGTAATGCAAAAAATATTAACGTATTGAAAAATTAAAATAATACTAGCTATATGTGTGGGAAAGAACGCTGAAAGCTGTGATACAAGTATTTACCATAGTTCGGCATTCCATATGGCCATCTTTACTTTATTTTGGAATCTGTTGTGCCTATGTTTTTTGTATCAATTAATTATAATTTTTGGTGCCAATAAAATTTCTTATTATTATTATGTATCCCACTGCTTGGCACGTGCCTTCTCTACTGCTAAGATGGTTAAGGCCTTAGTCCACCACGTAGGTGACTATATTATGTAGCTCTTGGTAGGATATATTTATATTTATGTAGGATAGCGACCACCATACACAAGGTGTTAAATCCCGCCATAATCGCCCACGTACGTGTGTCGCGTTCCGGGATCAGCCTGTGTATATCCGGTTCCAACAGGTCGGCATAATTGTGTCGACTGCCGAAGGATAATCAGCAGCTCTTGTTAGTCGAAATTCTAAGTGCAGTAGGGTCACTTTTTCTACAAAAAAGCAACGATAGCCTAGTTGGGTGTGGAACGGACTGCCGAGACGAATGTTCGCAGGTTCAAACTGTGAATTATCGCTTGCTTAACGGTGAAGAAAAACATTGTGGGGAAACCTGCATACCTGAGAAGTTCTCTATAGAATTTTTGAGCATGTGAAGTCTACCAATCCGCACTAGCGTGGTGGACTACGGCCTAATCCCTCTCAGTAGTAGAGGAAGCCGTGCCCAGCAGTGGGACAGTATATAATACAGGGCTGATATTATTATTAATCTACTATTTCCATTATCGGAGTTAGAATCCTCTAAACAGCTCGTTGAGACGTGGCGACGTGCGGTTTGCGAAATTACCCATATTTGTGTCGTAAGATGTAATTTTCGGCTTTTCGGTTCCGCTCAAATGCGAGACCTTAATTCAATTATACTAATGCGGCAAAAAATTGGGACAAATGGACCTTGGCTATTTTGGAGAAATGGCTTCAATATTAGTGTCGGTGGCGTGGTTGTATTGCGAACGTGTTCTCATGTGCTTTAGTCTCAGGTTTGTAGCTCGCGTTAGATAAATTTAAGGTTTTCTGCTCAATAACCCTTAAGTTACTACTACTGTATACCGATTTGATGTCTGTACGTCACATGGGCATCGCATTGAAAACCAGCGCTGCAGTATTACATACGTGGTATTGCAGTATATAGCTGAGTGGGAGGCCCATTGTAGGTGCAATAATTATTTGTTATGTAGAATTTTGTGTTTTTAATTTTTCATCTTTGTTCCAACAATAATCTTATTTCTTTCTTCTTTCTAATAGCGATAGGAGTCTAGAACTATAACCGTCAACAGGCCCGTCTTCTATAATTTTATAAGATCCAATATAGCAGGCGCTATATGGATGTAATATGTATAATAAATAATAATAATATCAGCCCTGTATTATATACTTGCCCACTGCTGAGCACGGGCCTCCTCTACCACTGAGAGGGATTAGGCCTTAGTCCATTACGCTGGCCTAGTGCGGATTGGTAGACTTCACACACCTTCGAAATTCCTATAGAGAACTTCCCAGATGTGCAGGTTTCCTCACGATGTTTTCCTTCACTGTTAAAGCGAACGATAAATTCACAAAGAATATACACATGATTTTTTAGAAAAGTCAGAGGTGTGTGCCCTTGGGATTTGAACATTCGTCTCGGTAGTCCGTTCCACAACCAACTAGGCTATCGCCGCTTCTAAGAATAGATGTAATATACATTCATGAAATAAGATGTCATATATTTGACGCCGCATGAGACATGGTTGTAAATTTAAAAAAATGGCAGAAAGAGATACTGTCCTATTAGTTATAAAAAGCATTTCCAACTTATATACGTCGTAATTTTTATGCCGATTATACTCGTTAACAAGCTCCCAAACCGCTAATCGCGATTTGATGACGAGTTTTGCAAAATATGCCACTAATAGAATTAAATTTAACACAAATTGGGGAATATTATACGGTATTAAATAATAGACGGTTAGCTCGTCAGCACTTCCTGTTTCTACTGAAATTAAGGTAATGCGAATGTAGCGATATATTTGCTGTTTTTAAAAGAGGTTCATCAAAAATATTTTACGTTATATTTAAATTATTTGTGTTATTAAAGAAAGCAGTATCATCGTAAATGTAACGCTTTTTTGGTAATGTGAGGCATTTAGAACTATAGTCATCAACCATACTAACAGAATAAGACAACAGTTCCTTATACTAAATAATTTATTGTATAGTTTTCCATCAGTTGACCTGTTTTCCAGTTTAAGAAATTAAATAAACGTCGAAACAATGAACTCAATTTTCGCTGCAAATATGGGACAACTTGATCTAGATAAAAAAATGGTCATCAACTGGACCGTGGCATAACGACATTCCAAATCATAGACCATCAAAAAAATTCAACCCTTAGCGTGCACAAAGGGTCCGCGAGGCCCATCGATTTAGTTTTTACCACCCGCGCGATTTCAAATAAAATCATAAATTTTAACATGGCGGACGGTGGCAAAAAATAACACCTATGTCATATACGGACGCTGCGGGCGTGGTGACTCGATTTATGACTAAATTTTGTATGGGTATATTCGACCCATTTTACTGTGTTGTAAAATTGATATTAAGCACTATACTGGGTTATTGCTTACGTGGTAAATATGGCCATTGTAAAGATATTTAACCAAGACTATTTGTACGGCCATTTTAAATATATTTAAGCTTAAATGTCAGCAATGTCGGTTTTATTGCATCGTTAAGCTTCTTGACGATAAGCAAGAAAATTTTAAAAATATAACAATTTCTTTAAAAAAAAATCTAATTTGAATTATTTTGTACTTTCCGTCTCACACCCAACTCCGAGAAATGCGGATTGAACTTGCGTCCTCTCGTTTTAAAACCAACTCCACATCACAAAGGCTGTAAATAATCCAAACCATTAACCACCAAAGTAGCACATTTATCTAACAATGCCAATTTCAGAATTGAAAGCGAAATCAGGGGTGGATCATACCCGCCCTGTACGCGAGGGTTAGAAAAAATCGCATATTTTGATCTCGCAACCGCATAATGGTAGGTTGCAGTTTTAACCCGTAATTAAAAGTTAATTTTGGCTACGTCTATATGGAGGTAATCGATGAACTACCTTGTGAACCTTTTGTGATGCTGTTTGGAATTTAAAACGTTTTGTTAATGGCGTGTTATTTTTCTTGTGGAACGGACTGTCTAGCTGATTTTCCATGTTCGAACTTCAGTTTAATTTCTCAAAGTAAGAATCCAAAATCCTGTATACTTGCGCATTACAGAAGCTTTTGCTGGAAATAAGTCTTCTAATAAATAAAAACTATAAGAATACAAATGACTGCCTCGGTGGCGTAGTTGTATTGCACGTCCGGTACAATAGCGCTCTGAGGTCCTGGGTTCGAATCCCGGGTCGGGCAAAGTGATATTTGGGTTTTTCTGCTCAGTATCAGCCCGGAGTCTGGAATTTGTGCCCGATATGGCGATAGGCTCGCCCCCTATCACATCATGGGACGGAACATACTTGGCGAAAAGTGGGTGCCCTAGTTGCGCCTCTGCATACCCCTTCGGGGATAAAATGCGTGATGTTATGTATGTATGTATTTATGTATTTAGAATACAAATGTCAACTATTACTTCTTTTACATATTTTCAATAGTCTTATACAGTCTCAAAGATGCAGGTTTCTTGATGATACCTTCCTAAGAACTACATCTATCGATTGTCAACAATAAATGTAAAAATCAGAGGCGTGTGCGTCTTTTCAAGTCAAACACGTGATCTCTATTTCGGCAGTCATTTCCATCTTATCGCTATTTTCAAATAAATCACGTTAAAATACACCCGATCACTTAATTATTTCGTCGTTAATCAGGAGGCTAAGGAACATAAATAGAGTAACCATTGTCCTATTCACGTAAGCACATAAAATAGATTTATTGCCTCTAACTATCGATAGACGCTTTACAAAATGGTCAAGGACCATAACTTCTGCGACAATAGCCCTATATGTCGCAGCCCTTTAGTTTTATATTTCAATAGAAAACGAACTGTAATAGTTTAATATAAGGTCGTCTTTCAAAGAAGTTATAGATCCACTTCTCAAATGTTTTTGCCGAATGGGGTGAATTTCATGACAAGTTAAAATAGATTGTAACATAATCAATTTAAAGTTTGAATTGTAATGGAATATCAAGGTTATTAGGATGTTTGGTTGCTCGTTTTGTTAAGAAAGAAATTAACACTTCGGGTGTTAAGTTATTGTATTGTTGGCGACAATGTCCTTTGTGCCACCGAAACTTAGATCTTCTGATATTTATCTTTAGTACGCCTTTGATTAGGAAGCTCACACTTTCTCTCTAAAACGGTAATTAACTAATGAACACTTAAAATCGACACTATGATGAAAGATATAGTGCGCATAAACATTTACATTTTAAACCTCCGATTATGAACTTAATTTATCCACATTTTATCACTTTCTTCTTGACTTTAAAATTGAGGAAAACATAAAGCTAATTCGATAAATATGTGATTAAAAATGTTTACTAATTCTAAAAGCCTATTTGATTCATGCACACACACACATAAACCTCATCTTTAATCCCGAAAGGGGCAGGCAGAGACGCAACTGGTGCACCCACTTTCCTTCATGCATATTCCGTCCCTTGATGTGATAGGGGCCAAATTCCAGACTTTATATAATTATGAGTAGAAACATATCATTTCGCCCGACCCGAGGATCGAACCCGATACCCCAACACTGCACTAGTACCGTAATACAACCACGCAATACATTAAACACAAATATCTCAAACATGCTAGACGGCGATTACCTGCAATTTTACAATAATGCCAATGTACAATAGTAGTGTACGTTAGTTTATCAAAAATCTCGCCCGAGGCGAAACCATAAACATCACGAAGGCAAAGGAAGCGGAACAAACGTTTTTTTATCTGAGTTATTAACACAAATTAATGTCACAGCTTAACGTAAAAAGCTGGACGGAATTTATTAGTTTCCTAACCAATAAAATTAGTTATCGTTTATCTTAATGGGTGTAGTGAATTACTGCCTACTACCGCGCCGATAAGACTTGAAGATATGTTTTTGTGTGCAAATCTAATTGCAAATATAAATTAAGAATGGAAAATAAGACCGAAATATTTAGAAAGGAATGAAGTTTTATTAATAATAATATTAATATCAGCCCATATATATTGTCGTACTGTTGGGCACGGGCCTCCTCTACTCCTGAGAGGGATTACGCCTTAGTCCACCACACTGGCCTAGTGCGGATTGGTAGACTTCACATAGAGAACTTTTTGAACTTGAGAATTCCTATAGAAAGGAAGGTGTGCAGGTTTCCTCACAATGTTTTCTTTCTATAATATAATTCACAAATAGTATACACAGCATTTTAGAAAGGTCAAATATTTGTGCCCTTGGATCTTGAACTTGTGGCCATTCGTCTCAGTAATCCATTCAATCCAAGGTTTATTTTAATAGGCGAAAATTAGTTGGCTTATTACTAATATTATCTGAATTGAAACACCTTTATCAATATTTAATGGAGAAGGTACTTTTTTCTGTTGAACATGCAACCCACAATATTTCACAACAAGAAATATCGATATTGTAGGCCACACAAGTGAAGTCGTAAAACATACGTGAAGTGGGGCGGAGCACTAGGGCTCTGCCCCTAGAGGCGCCTGTTAAAGTGATATACACACCGATTTTTTGCCAGTAATATTTGCAATTGTAAATCAATTGAATGATGTTTTATTTCTCTCGTAAATTTTGAAAGTCTGAATGATTTGATTTGATGGTTACAGTTCTCTGTGTTACAAAAAAACAATTTCAAGCGAAAAATAAAGTTTTCGTAAGTCCAAATATTCCTCTCCTTCATAATCCCTATACTCCTTTTTTTCACAGGAAAAACACTTTATCGCTACCACCACAGGGGTTTGTGGAACAGTTTTGTTAGTTTCATCAGTCTTACGATCCAATGTCGACGCTCGGGAGCAACATCCAAGCGAGCAGTGGACCGAGTTACCTATGAGCAACCTACACCGGTATATCTACCAAAAACCACGGTGGTATTCTTCGGCGCATACGACACGGCCCCGAGGTATCTTGTTGCACTGAGAGAGCTGCGCGGAACCGTCACTGCAATCCTTATACTCCTAAAACTGGTAGCGAGTTCATAATACTGGTATTGTGCCTGATTTTTGGCAGTACAGATCACTTCTTGTACACACGTTTATTCTTTGCAAAAAAAAACTAAGTATAGTGTTGTTACTGGCCATCACAAGAATTCTAATTTGAAAATGGGACAAGCGTTTGGCAAATCACAGCTCTTTACCCGAGTCACTCAAAAAAGGCTAATAATTTTTGCAACCTTGTTTACTCTACTTCATAATCAGAATTATAAGCAATTTTATCAATATACAATAGCTAGTTAAGTATAAAAATAAATAAACAACGGCACCTCCCCATCCGAGGGGATGTGCGCACGAGTCTGCCATATGTCGCACCCTTGTTTGAGGGGAGAAGGGGGAAAGAAGGATGTTTTTTGTAACGAAATCCATCGGTAATTTGTAATGTGATGAATACTGTCAAAAAAAAAAGTAGTTTAGGGCCTTGCAACCAGTATTCATAAATAGTATAGGTAGTCATAATTAGACATATGGAAATAATTAGATATAACTATAAATAAGTGTATAACGCCAAAATACTGTCCTCTAGCTGGACCACTTTTATTAATGAGAGATTTTGAGTCGTCCGCTACGATAAGTCCGACTCATATTCTAAACTAGCTTTTGCCTGCAGCTCCGACCGCTTTTCGGGATAAATATTTTCCCAGAATAAGAAGTTGCCTATAACACTCGGGGATAATGTAGCTTCCTATTGGAAAGACATTCTTAAATCGGTTTAATATTTCCTGAGATTATCAAACAAACAAACTCTTCAGCTTTATATATTAGTATAAATACTAGTGAAAGGTTACATTGTCCCAAAGGTAACCCGACACAACATAATAGGTACTACGAATATGCATAAATGCCGTTTTGTTAATTGTTATGGTAATAAAATTTTATATAAGATACAAAAGGGAAGCCAGCAGGAATAGGCCACTGCCCCCCCCCCCCTCCCCACATAGTAAGCTATAACAACAGTGAATATAGTCTTAGCTGCGAAAAATCAAATGTGCGGCCCTTGAATCGAGTTCGCGACTACCATTTCGGTAATCTTCCACTGTCCACTAAGCTACTGCTATTTTTATTTTAATTAAAATTATTTATGAATATATTAATAAAAAATATGAGTTATAGGTACTGTTGTATAATGTTTAGAAAATAAGAAATTAGATATGATATTCGTATTAATATCGTAGCGCGCAACTAAATAATAAAGTAATCATAAGAAACGTATTATTTTTATATTACTTAGATGGGCATTTACTTAGAAGTTTTGTTATTTTGAAATTATATATATACGAAATGACAGCCTAGTGCCATTGGAAATAAAACTCAATTTCATATAAAATATAAAACAAAAAAACTTAAACAAACTGCATCCCCAATATAAAATGCACCCATAATCCATATGCTGTTTCCACGATTATCGTTTCAATATCCTGTTCATAGCCCGCTCTGTATTGACTCGAAATTCGCGCCAAAGCCTACCCTACTTCCTGCGCACGTGGCCTGCGCACGCGCAACCAAACTTTTTTGCGATTCTACAACCAAATGATAGCACTACCGACTAATGAATCCGATTTGCATCTCTCTCTAACGATGAAAATGTGTTAAAGTGTAAAAAGGATGGAATATATGTCAGTTGGCATCGTATAGCGTCTGCCGCTACCATATGTTGCTTGAGGTTTGGGAAATTACCCGCCATGTTGTTTAAAATGGCGATTTTGACGTTGCACCGTTTTGTCTATTCATTACGATGAAAGTCAAGGATGGCACGCGATCTTCCGGCTGTATGCCGCGACATCTTTGCAAACATGTTACTAAAGAAAGTTGACAATTAGCAACAAACTTGCAACTTTTTCTGCAAATGGAATTTTTTTATAACCAATAGGTATTCATTGACAAATAATTATAATAAATCAAAAATATAATAATCGAATATTAAGTAAAAAAATACTAGAACGCACACTTTTAAATGCTATTATAAGAACGTGTATTTCACAGTGTTCATTTTAATTTTTGTATTTTTGTTTACATTTTTCCATGGATACACTCTACCATATAGTAATTGTTGAAAATAAAAAATATTAATCCTTACGATCTACATTGCCTGTTGAGAACTAAAAAGATTTATAATTCCTGACTGATTATTGAAAACAAGCTCATGGGTTCGAAAATCATATAAACCTAAAAAATATATATTTTCTGGAAATAATGAAGGGCTTATTTCTATTTCTAATTTTAAAATATTTTCAACGCACGAATGATTACCCTAAACATCAAACTACCGTGACGCGTGCCAAGAAACAGTTATTGATTTCACAAAAAAAGAAATTAAAGGAATTGTTTGTATTCCAATAATTGGATAATAGTTTTAGATATCCTAAAAACCGTTGTTGCGGTTAGAAGAAACGTTTCGTTTTATAATGAAGGAGTGAACACTCACTATGGCGAACTAACTATTTATACTAGAGTCTGTTGGAAATAACTAAACCATACTTATATTATAAATTCACAAATAACTTGTTACGCTTACACGCCTGAACTAATTTGAATAAAATTTAGTATGGAGATAATTCAAGACCCTGCAGGACATAGGCTAGGTTTTATCCCAGTAAAATATACTAAGGGAGTTTTCTCCAAGAAAAATTTTAGCTCACGAGCAGAGCCGCGAGCAAAAGCTAGTATGCTGTAAGTTTCAGAGTCTCAGTTCCAGTTTATGAGGCTTTCGTAAGCTGTCTGCTAGAAATGTACCGTATACCGAAAGCAAACCTGGTCATTTGATTTAGTTTTAAGAAATGTTATACATAATTATCTCAAAATATTAGCCTAAATAGTAATAAGTAGTCATAAAAAAGATTTCTTTTCCCATTAAATTCCGTTATGGAAAAATATATATTTAAGACCATAATATAATGCTATTGTAGATCGCGCAAATTCTTTAACCGATAATATTTAATTACGAAGCAAATAAAATTTGGGACATTTAATAAATATCGCCATTACATATGTAAACGTACGATCTATTTTTAGAAGCATCGATATATTTACATAACATGAAAAAACCAAAATTGACCCATTAAAATCCTATAATTTAATGCACGGTAAAAAACACAAAACCAACAAAAAAGGTCGTCAAAAGTGATCAAAAAGACCGAACTCTTTAATTTCCATAAATCTAAGCGCGAACTAAGTATAGTTTGGCTAAAGAGTCACTTAACCCTTCAAAGGGTCGGCAGGTTTGGACTCACGAAAGGGACAAATCTGAATAAATCAGTTCAAAAAAAGATTTTTAATAATTTTTTTTTATTATATAGTTTTTCTCATTGAATGTAATTATGGTATCAGCATCCAAAACGAGTGAACTTTTCACAAGGGTTCACCAGTTTCATGTGAATTTGATTATTAATATAACACAGACATTTTCGTCGGTTAACTGCAGGAAATCATTAACTGACAAATAAAAAAGTATGAATTAACTTACTTTTAATTTTAGTTATATTAAATTCCCTATATTATCTTAGATATAATTGTCATCTTAGATATAATTTTTATTCTTAAAATCAAGTGAGTATGTTAAATAATATATGTTCAGGGCGTTATAAACTGTACTTGATGATTTTTTGCCACTAGTTCTAGCAGTAAACAGACGTTATATTATAATAACCAGTTTAATATAACAGATAAGACATCCTTGAAATCACGCAAAAGTCTGAACTCCGAGGACAACTCAATAACAAAGTTTACAGTCTAAACAAATTCGTAAAATTAATAATAAAGGAAAGTATGTATTGGCCCAAAACACTCTGAACATTTAAACCATACTATTGTAATTTCACGAAAAAAAGGCTGTCTAAGTATTATGAAGATCGTAAACTTAAATATCCAATGCTGACCCATTTGATGATTACCAGATACTTTAATCCGATGCCAATGAAGTCATTTCGGAGCAAAAATCCCTTGTTTGTTTAGCATTAAATATTATAATAGGGGTCTAAACGATCCGCCTTGGATAAATAAAGGGTTGACTCCGAATTTATTGGGTTAACATATGGGCGGCATTTCTTTGTAAACAATGATTGTTGATTTAAAAAAATGTGATGAGCTATTTTCGTCACTTCCCTTGACATGACTGATATTACAATAAATTTCTTTATTTTTTATTAAAATTGATTTTTTGACACCAACCCAGTGACCTATATCAAAGTGTGATATATCAAAAATTCGCAAAAATCAATCACTCGCGCGCCGGTAGCGACGTCCCGCGGCGCCGGCTACTGCGGAGTCGTCAGCAAAAAGCAGATCGATTCGCAAAAAAAATGACAGGTCGCACTTTCGTTGCGCTTTCGATACAGAATTTTTCACGCCCACTAACGATGACGAGGACGCTCGCATGGTCAACAAATAAAAAATCTGCAACACAAAACTTCCTGTCATTTACAATGTATAAAAATACACTTAAACGTCTGGTGATAAATAAAACACATCACGCATTTATCCCCAAAGGGATATGCAGAGACGCGACAAGAGCACTCAGACTCCAGGCTGATACGGTGCAGAAAAATCCATATATCACTGCCCGACCCGGCATTCGAACCCAGGAGCTCAGAGCGCTGCCGTACCTCGCATGCAGTGTAAGTACACCACAGAGACAGTTGCTGGTAAATGATAATAAAAATATCATAAATACTAATTCTGATAAGAATGTTCGCTGTGGTACAGGTTTCCAATTAGTTTTTATTTAAAAAAATCTAAAAATACAAACAAATACTCATTTTCTTTAGAAAACATTATCAAAGTATCGACATCTCTATAAATTGAGAAAACAGCCTTGTTAAGGCAATATTTGCAAACACTATATTAACTGCAGTTTGTCCAAACAAGTTGTAATTTACGGGAACATGAATAAGCGTTGATGTGTCATGATGATGACTTAATCAAAACATCCTGCCGACGTGGGAAACGTAAAGAAATTATCCTCAATCCGATGTTCGAGGAATTATTTACTCTGCGTATCAGAATATACCGAATGTCGTTAACAATGCGAATGATATAAACATTAAATTAATATTATGATTATATAATTTATATTTTTATACAAAGAAAATAATATGAATATATCGCTTAACGGATAGCAGGAATACGCATACCTTGAAACCGAACACAATGTTGAACTTTGAAGTATTCAGCGCTGCGTGGCACTGATCTACGTTTGTTACCCTTAAAGATAGGTCGTTAAATCTCATAATAGTAATTACATTAACAATATCTTTCAAACTGGAACACATGCCCACTGTTGCCTAACGACAGAAATAGATATAGCATAATTCATCTAGATAGACCCTCGCACGAGAGACCTAACACTTAGAGAATGATGAAAATATCAAACGAATAAAACCTAACCAGTTCTTCTTCCAATTTCTCACTACATCAGCATTTGATATTACGTAATTCCTATCAAAAGCTAAAACAATCATACACAACACACGTGTTCCAAACATATCAACATCCATCTTAATCCAGAAATTAAGTCAAAAACTCAACATTAGTAACAACAAAAAGGTTTCCGAATCAATTGACAATACATATTTTTTCACACTACCGACCGCGAATAATGAAGCCGCGGGGGATGGATTTCGTAATTTAATTCGAATTCATACAATGGCACCCAACAGTTCACCTCGGCTACACAAAGAATGACATTTAAAAAATGGTTCCCAAAAATGCTGTTCCTGCACATATACCGCTTCTGACACGGGCTACCGAATTAAATAATTATATTTCTTTAATTAAATCTATTGGTCAAGTGTGACGAGAATTGTTATAAAAACATTCGCACCTCACAATTTTTATTTTACCGCAGTATTTAAAATATTTGACTTTTTTGTTTCAATATTATGTATTCATTCTTATAATGAAGCGTCTCTTTTTAATTATTTTGTAAATAATTACCTTCCTAATGATTAACAAATGAATAAGATACTAATATAATGATACGTACTATAAACAGCAGCGTTTAGATTTCAAAACATTGTATACAGCACCAATATTCAACCAGGGGGCCCACGCATAAATGAAAATAGTATTTTTACTAATTTAATACCAGATAAAATATATCTTATAATATTAGTTAATAAAAATTATAAGTATTTCAAATTCCGCTATACCTTTGACTCTTCAAGAATAATTCATATTTTTATTTATAAAAGAGTTCTAAATAGATATCAGGTAACCTCTATACGAAATAAAAAAAACATAATTTCTGAAAGAATAATTCACAGTGACACTAAATTCTAAATGGACGCAAAAAAAACTTAACCACACAAATATGTTATGAAAAATAATAAGTATAGAAACTAGCTCATGCCTTTACAAACAGGCGTGTACTAAGAAAAAAAATATGCCCAGCACTGTCTAAATCGTAAGTACATAATGCTACTTTCCCTTGTTTTATCAATTTTATTAACCCGGTGGCCTTTTCAAAAAACTATAAACGGGACTATCTCGTCTTCACACCCACCTCTACAACTCCTGTAAGCTAGGATCGGCAGTGGCATGCATTTATGACACCGAGCGGTGAAGGTTAACTTGGCTCAGGGGACACTTATTGATCTTAACCTGCAACGAAATGACAGAATAGGAAGGATTTGGATTGGATTTGATAAGAGTGTGAAAATATATTTTTCCATTTCCATCCAAAGTTAAACATGAGATAAAATTATGAACTGCAAAAAGTATTTTTTAACCTTCATCATGGGGTCATTTACAACTAAAAAAGCCAGATGTAAGGTACGGATAAAATGCACAACAAAATATAGCGGGTTATATTTTTAAGTTTAGTTAATTCGCCGCTCGAAACCCAACAAATTCAAAAAAAATATAGATGTACTCTACTTATGGGCCGCATAATCGGTTTCTCTCTGACACTTTTCTGTCAAATTCAAATTAGCACACATAATACGCTCAGTCTATACGCTCAATCCATTCTTAATAAAGATGACGCCAGACGAACATAACCACAGCCAAATTTCACTGTAAGACTTTCAACTCCAATATTATACCTTCATCCCTACTCCTTTCCAGATAATCATCATGGCTGCTGCTGTAGTCACGAATTATGGTGAAGACCGCATCATTTCTAACAGTATCGGGACCACAGATGTCCACGGCGATGGAGCAATCCAAGAGCTACCAACCGACACATCTTCGGAGACGTTCTCGAGGAAAAACTCCGAGTCTTCGGAAAAGGTTTGTTGAATTTTGATGTAAGGTTGAGATAAGGCGAAGAAAGTAACCACATAAAGTAATTTCCGTATTCTATGATTATATGCCGTACCACTTTATTCGCGAGGAAAAGCAGACTGATGTCCGACATATTTATTGGAATAAAAAAGAGGATAAGGTCAATGGGTCCTATTTCGTATACAGGGACATATCTGTATTTTTGCAATTACGGGTGTTCTTATCGAGGGACAGCTTTGATTACACATTATAACCACAGACTAATTAGAAGGACATTAGTAACGTTAACAGAGTATATAAGTTAGTATAATTGGTAACGTTACATAGCCTTAAAGGTAAACGAGTCAAAAATCTCTTATTTACCCACACGGCTGTCAAAGCTGTCCGCTTCGCTGATGCTGTGATTACTTCTAACGAGAGTTACAATTACGTAAGTGATTATAGTTATAAATATTTGTATGTTTTATAAGAATTATTGTAAACTCCGTTAGTAATCCTTATCCAATAAATAAATTAATAGTTTTGGAGTAAAGTACGTTGGTGAAATAGATGTAGCCTGAGGTATAATATTGGATGCACTACAAACTAGTGTATTTGATTCATCTCAGTGTCATTATTACCAATAAAGAAAGTTACTTAAAAATGTCCAAAGTGTCAATTTAGCTCCCAGTTTCTGGTGCCATTGTGGTGTCAAAAAATGTTGATCTTTACCGAGAATTTTCTAGGTGATATCGTCTTCATCGTACATCTTGGCCAGCGACGTGAGTGATCTGAGTGGAGACGTGGAGCGCTGGATAAATGGCTCCCACACCTCGCCCCCGTCCAGGCCTACAGGAACTCAGGGCAGCAGGTAAACTTTATGTTTTAAAATAGCCTCTATAATTTTTCTCAACGGTAATGTTAAATAAGAGGACTGTCCATAAACAGTAGGGATATCAAAAATTAATTAACATGATATTATTATGCACAACTGTAATATTTCCCGAGCTGGAAATTTAGTTTAGGACCTGCCCGTCCTCACCTCATATACGGTGATACTACACTTACACCCAGGGCACCCACTTTTTGCCATGTGTGTTCCGTCCCATGATGTGATAGGGAGCGAGCCTATCGCACATATTGGGCACAAATTCCAAACGCCGCGCTGGGCAGATACTGAACAGAAAACCCCAAATATCACGTTACCCGACTCGGAATTCGAAACTAGGACCTCAGAACGTTGTCGTACCGCGCATGCTATACATCTACACCCCCGTCGCAGTCTAATAAAATTACAATAATAGAATTTGCATTATTAGTTATGATGGAATTGAAGATACAAATTTAAAGTACTTGTTCTAGAGCGCGGGTGGCTCAACGGATGCCCGTGACGTCAACATGCTCCAACAGCTTGTGGTATCTTGTCGCCATGATCCTACCACTGTTTAGCGTGCACAACTGCGTGATGACCCTGAGATGCACGCCCAGGTACTTAGAGTTGGTATATTTTACATTATCTAACGCCATCTATTGATACAACTGATAAACAAATTAATGTGTTGTGTGCGTCGTGGGTTTTATATTCCGTACTTTAAGAATAGATGGTGCTATTCAACAATTTTGTTAATAATATAACATACATTATCAGTAGATGGCAGTTATACTTAGTGACAGTGAAGCGTTTACTTGAATATTTAAATAATTTGAGACAAAGTAATAGTTTAATAATTCCCTATAACTAACACAATAGAATTAATTTAATATTATACTTAATAGCAGTTTTTAAAATGTGTCGGTTTATGAAGATTAAAATCTTTTTCTTTGTTTTGATATTATATCAGTGTAAGTTGATCGGAATAAAAGGCTATATTATTATTATTTAGTTTATGAAGATAATAATATTATGTCATAAATGTTTCGATGTTTATATTGTTATGAATGAATTTTGACCAACAGATGAATAATGTCTCTGATTCGTGAATCTAATATGTGTATTAGCTACTTTTTATCCAACTGGACTTTTATACCGGGAGTGGTAAAACGAGCGGAGATGCATACAACAGCTAGTTGAGATGGGAGATAATAAAAACGTTACTAGAAATATTGAATTTGAGTCGTCGAGGTTCAACCGTTGAGACAATCTGAGAATCAATATTTTCCATTTCCTTATCATTATTTTTAATATTCTATCAGTCTTGAGATTTGAGAATACATTTCTTTGTGACTTGCTTAAGCTAAGTCTAAAGAATGGCATTTTAGAGCCCCATGACAGGGCCCACAAAAATTAACTTCACTCCTCTGGTGAATTTCAGAAAAACCGCAATGGCGGTAAATCTCCCGGTATATTTACATCTTGTAAGAGAATATACCATCGAGGCTGAAACATCGTAGGGGTGACGGGATAAACCAAAGCAAACACGCAAAGGATGCGTAGTCATAAATCTAATGCGAATTTTGACATTGCGATGCAGATAATGCATAAACAGTGCAGCGACATCTAGTAAGATTCTGTGAACGAAAATATAATTTCTAGTATTCTAAATATATTATTATTGGATACCTTATGAGTTATAAATGATACATCCTAAAAATATTTTATGCCTACGAGTTTATGCAAAATTTTGTTTTACGAAACATTGCTATGATTAATTCTGCAGGCACTTTACTTTCGACGAACGACTTTGCTCTTCGCGCGACTTCTCATAGCAAATTATTATATTTGTATTTTTCAAAATTCTATTTTATTCTATCCTAGTACCGTGGCCAATGCAGCAGAAGTCATCTTCCACCATTTGACCCTCATGTGTTCCCGGGCCAAGGCACACATTCAGAGAGTGGCTCGTGACCGCTTCGCTGGCGAAGTGTTCGCTGCGACCATGGACGTAGTGCTCGTAGTGTATGCCCTGGGATTCCTGTTCCTATCCATGTACCAAGCTGCCATGATTGGATGAATATACCAGACTCGATTCTGTAGATATGCTAATAAAGTTTGTAACTGCTTGAATCTTTCTTTTAATAACTGAATGCAAGAAAGAGATAATTTTGTTTCCGCCTTTGGAAATCTCTCACCCCATTAAATCAAACAAGCTCACACTTCAAGTTGCTAATGTAAAACAGCGGTACTACCCCAATCGAGCTGGGCCATCACGCCATACATAAATATATATAGGTACAAATATCTTTATCGAGTAGCAACTACTCATAATTCCAGAACTTGTTTTACGAAATACCCTGCTTCGCTATTAAGTAGTGGTGTAAATTGTTACGCGCCGCTGCTCTAGCCGATGACAGCGGGCGTTTCCGGAAATATTCGGCTGTGCGGGCGGGCTAGCAGAAAAGAGGCTATGTCACGGCACGACTATTGTATATTCTCTGGTTGCACGTAGTCAAAAGTTATCTAAAATTGTATTCTGTACATACATACATAACATCACGCATTTTATCCCCGAAGGGGTATGCAGAGGCGCAACTAGGGCACCCACTTTTCGCCAAGTATGTTCCGTCCCATGATGTGATAGGGGGCGGAGCCTATCGCCATATCGGGCACAAATTCCAGACTCCGGGCTGATACTGAGCAGAAAAACCCAAATATCACTTTGCCCGACCCGGGATTCGAACCCAGGACCTCAGAGCGCTATTGTACCGGACATGCAATACAACTACGCCACCGAGGCAGTCATTAACTATTCTGTAACTATTGCGAATATAATGTTTAATACTGTAAAAAGAGCGTTTCACACTTCCTTTTAAATCTGAAATGGCTTTTCAATCGTATATTTTAGGCAATAACAAAATTCTATGAATAACTGCTTGCCACGTCCAAAGAATGACTTCACACAACGATATTGACACAATTGTCCATACGCTCGAAGGAGAGGAAGTTACAAATAAATTAAATACATTGCTACTAAATAATGTATGCGACATTGTATTAAACAAATATGAAATTAACGTAGGTCACTCATCGACCTAAACAGTGATAGCCTAGTGAGAAGTAGCACGGATTGTTGATCTGGAGGTCGCAGGTTCAATCACACAAGTCATCTTCGACTTTCCGAAGATTTGTTACGTTACCAGTCACTTTGGTGAAGAAAAACATCGTGAGGGAACCTATATATACTACTGCAGTACTGAGGCATTCGAGATATCAATAATCCATTTTCTAATTGTTAGACATTATATTCGGATAACGTTGTACTTATCGGAAGAAGAAAACAATCGGCAATCATTTTGTTTCTATGTAAAACAATTCTTTTTAATTATATCTTCTTATTTTGTTGCCTATTTCAAATAACGTATTCGTAACTAATTGAATAGCAAAACATCATCAAATTAGTTACAGCATTATAGTATATACGTGCTTCAACGATGTGACACTAAATTTGTTTTTATAAATAAAGATAAGTACAAAGTAAAGGATGACATAATCATAATTATACTTGAAACATAAGGCCATTTATGTATATAGTATACCAACGGATAGCACACGTTTGTGAGTTTTCATAAATGCTTTCAATTGTATTGGTTGATAGATTTCAATGTTAGTTCTTTTATGGTGCGTTTGCGTAATGCTTTAACATTTTAATTAGTTTCTATACTTTTTTAAATACTGCATAATTCATATTATTACATAAGTATTATTATGAAAATAAATATTTATAACAAGGATCGGCAATGTCCACCCTAAAAACGTCTTTACCAACCCTAGAAAAATCCTTCCGTGGTGCATGGATTTCGTTGAATTCCGTGACTGCTATTAAATCCGTATCTACGTCAATGAATCAATTTCTTCCTACAGAATTTCGGCCAAGGTGTTCAATCTCAACGGAGGTCAGCCAAGTACGCAGGAGATATTATAGTGCACAAGTGTGTGTGCAATACACAGGTGCACTCTCTGTTCCTTCTCATAGTCCGGTAAGACAGCATTCCGACATGACCGGAGAAGGATCAGGCGCAGGACTAACGGCTTTACGTGCTTTCCGAGGCACGGAAGTATCACGCCGCTAACTTCCTGACTCCGAGCTGCGACTGAGTATTTTTTAAGATGGAAAAACCCAATCAGAATAATTATTTGAAAAGTTAGCAAAAATTTGTCAGTAAATGCAGTCTACCACATGAATGACCTGCCCAGTTAATTTTCTATGACGTAATTGTCTACTTATTTAGGTCTACGTTGAGTTACAATATTGTGATTGCAATTTACTATGAACTTTGACATGTAATCAGCGGGTAATATTCTTATACAATATACATGTTTTGTTAACGTATATTGTAATTTGTAATCTATAGTCAAGAACAGTTATATGTCATTACTGCGGCTCCCCTGCGTGAAATGTTTTCCGGGATAAATATTTTCCCGGGATAAAATTAGGCTATAGCATTTAGGGGTAATGTGGCTACCTATTAGTGAAAATAATTCAAAATTAGTTAAGTACTTCCTGAGATTAGCCCGTTCAAACAAACTAACTCAGCAACTTTATAAATTAGTATAGATATTATAAATGTGAAAATTTGTGACAATATTTGTATATTTAAATGCTTGTTAAAAATAAACACAAAAAGAGTAAAAAGACTGGGAGAAAGGTTAAGGAATTGGTAACCATGAGGTATACACGCTTAACGGTATACCTAGAGCCGCGACAAATGTCCCTCCATGCATTCGGTGTGGAGACCTAGCCCACAAAAATTGCATTTGGAGGGACCTTAACAATATTTTACTAACCCAGTATTTGGGTGTCCTCCTCTACTACCACTGTGAAGATAAAGACCTTAGTTCTTAACGCTGGTCTGTTAAGGGCAGACTTAACATATCTCAAAAAAAACATGTAAAAAATTATTAGAAATAAGTATAGGTTTCCTCACGACCTTTTTCACACACACACACATACACATACATACACACACGCGCATATATTTTATCCCCGAAGGGGTAGTCAGAGGCGCAACGGGTGCACCCACTTTTCGGCGTGCGTATTCCGTTCCGTGATGTGATAGGAGCCGAACCTATCGCTATATCCGACACAAATTCCATACTCTAAACTGAGTAGAAAAAACACTCTGCCCGACTCGGGAATCGAACACGATACCGCAGCTCAGCAGTCGTATATAAACTACACCTCCGAGACACCGGTATACTGATGTTTTACTTCACCATTAAACCAAGCGATAATTGACAAAGAATACATCTATTATAACTATATATAGAGGTCACTCAACACCAGGTAATCGACTTCCTCATTACCTATTTGCTCTGAAAATATTTGGCCAGAAGTGATACCTATCACCAAGCGTGCGTCCCGTCATTCAGTTAAATAAATAATCGTGACGGTCAAATCATCTGAATATTTCGATATACTGGAAATGAAAATCGCATGCCTTTGCGTGCGTCAAAATAAATAACAAACAGACATAAATATTTGTTATATAATAGTCATTGGTGAGTATAGAAACGAGCGGTTGCCAATAATTCGTACTTGGGACAAATTTGGCCGTTATCAGTAAAATGAATCATCAGCTTGATACTAGTTTTCCCTTTGGTTTGCTTTAATAGAAGTCAGATATAAATATTAGTCAGAATATCAGTGGAGTACCTACGTAAGAAGATTATGAAGATAGCATCATAAAGGTAACAGTTTTAAATTTACGTGACATATTTTATTTTATATTGACTCATTGAATTATCAATGTATAATAGACGACCGACCGATCATATTGTTGCACCAGCCTTAAAATTTATAATCAAACAATGACAAAATATTAAATGAAAATATTATGTTTGTAAATGTAGGCGTATGCACGCTGTACACTGACTGTTTCATAGTTTTTATAATTTTTTTAGTATTGTTTTTTTTTCGTTAATTTTTAGTTATTGCTAAATACTTTTATGTGGATTTTCTCCGCACTTTTACGGTGATGTGCGTGTATTAGCTTATATAATTAATCAGACTTTGTATAGAAAAGACTTATTAAAAAATATATATATATTTAATAACAATATTATAAAAGAATGGCAATTGATGACAAAAATAAAGCCCGGAGTTTCTTTCTGCCTTTCTTCTTCGGGTAGTCATCGCTTAGGTAGTTAGTGAAAGGCTGGTAGGTTAGCTAGGTTAGGGCTTTTATTGTCCTCACCGGTGAGGATCGCGACGCGTTTCTCCCTTATTGCTTATTTAAAAATACATACATACATAATTTTATTTCTTCTTCCCTGCCAGCCCGAGCTGGCTTCTTTGTTTACCAATTATATTTTTCATTTATTTTATTGTCTTTGTTTATATAAGCTAATCTAATTAAGTAATAATTGAATATTCTCATGTACCTTGACTTATCATAAGTGCAACTATGTTCGCCTACGTAATGAATAAAGCATTTTTATTTTTTTTATTTTTTTTAAAGATTCAGTTTGTCATTTGCAATTAATTGTTATAGTCCTTATTGCTTTGAGACCGACCGTTCTTCGTAGATCTTGGTGGATTCAAGACATGAATTTGTACGATCAAGCTTGGTAGAAGAGATTGGTCTTTTCCCAATCTACTTCCATCCTCATTACTTTCGTTTAAACACTACGGTTAATCGCGCGCGTATTATAGCCGCGTCCCTTTCTAATTCAATATATCAATGCAAGCGAACGCACTAGCGTTTTTCTCCCGCAGCTGATTTAAAAACCGCTATTAGTTACAAAACGACGTGTGAAATAAAACAACGTACTGTATATGTTTATTTAAAACTTTATTGTTCACCATAATTAATAATAAAGAAATAACAAATGTGTATACATGGTGGAAATAATGTAAATACCAGTGGTACAAATTGCGGTCTTATCGTTTTAGTATGTAACGTTCAAAACTCAGAAGCCACACACACGTTTTGTCAGTCACCGCTCGCCGCTTTTTCATAAAAAGCACCTGGGTTCCTGTCCCATATCGTCACGCGTTCCCGTGTGATTGCAACTAAGTCTTGACTGATTCGGAGTGGAAAACGTGGGCAGTTTTTAACCGTAATACATGCTTTCGAAGCGTTTTAGCAAAAGCGAACTGATAAGCAACTGATAGTTGCCGATTAAAGAAGCACTGAGTACAATTATAAGCTCTAGGCTGATGAATATGTTTTTCTATATTGTAGCCTTAGTTTTCTAACCATTATCAAGCTAATTAGTTTAAATAAGTAATTTCAAAAACGTCAGTATCAAGACAGCATAATTAGAAATTTAAATTTAGAACACTTTCTACGGATTAGAATTCGATACAATTCTCTATTCCTTATTGCACGTGTAGAATTAATCAATGTGCTCATTCTGCGTAGATAGGAACGTCAACAGCTAAATTTAAAAAAGAAAATTGTAAAATTTGGTTAGATATTGTAACTTTGACTTTTCGGGTGACCAAACACCTCGGTCCGCCCCGTAACCACGAAGGCTGCAGTCTTCGAAACGTCGCGTCGCGTCGGGAGAAAATTATAATATAAGAACCGCGATAAAATCTGCAAAATAGTTTTATTATTGCTCATTTAATAGTTATAAGTTTAGGTTCGCAGTTAATGCGCTCAACACGGAAGTGCATGCGATCATGTATAATAACAATTATCACTGTTATCACTTATCGCATCATTGGTTTAGTGCACGTTGTATTGTGCAACCGATCGTTATATTTTTTATTGTGCACGGCAAAATGAACCTTCTGCATCTGATGGTGAGTGGAATCGGGTCCAGATAGTGTGGATAAACGAGAGGTGATTATTGCCAGTCGACATTATTATGCCGGCCAAATAGAACCGGATATACATAGGCTGATCCCGGAACGCGACACACTTACGTGGGCCACTATGGCGGGTATTACACCTTGGGTACAGTGGTCGCTATCCAAGATACAATAGCAAATCCAAGTGGTAGACATCTTAATTTGGTACATTGTAGCGCTCCAATGGAATTACTGGATATTATAGAATTAATATTTAAATCTCAAGGTGGTAATGTAATTCAAAGTTTGCGTAGTTTAAACCATCAAGTGAGGAAGTAGCTCTTCTGGTTCCCAGGTTATAATTGAAAGTAGTTTACAATTTTTACGAGGTTCAGCTGGGAATATGACAATATTTTGGAAACAACAATATTGTAATGAAAGGTGAATATATGTTGACGTGTTATTGGTTATAAGCTCTTTATTAGTCTGCACTCACAAGACCAACTTAATACAATAGGTTACATGGCTTATATGCTAAGTACAGTGTACACACACTATTATAAAACGAACTCGGGATATATTATTACATGTCTGCTATAAAACTTAATGTAATGTATTATTTGCGTATACTATTAGGCGCGGCGCATACGCTGTCAAAATGTTCATTAGATGCGCCATAAACAGAATATTGACAGCTCGTTCGTCTCATCCATGCAACAGCTGATGGGGTGTGCGCGAAGACAATATATTTTATCAATTAAACCCACCCAATATAACGGATAATATGCATCTAGCGGACTTTGATTCTATAATTAGTCTGATAATGATATGCAGATTCAATATCTCGGCCGGGCAATTTAGCTTTCTCGTACTTTTCTGCATTAAAGTGATGTTTATGGTTGGCAGGATGAGTATTTTCTTTAGAAATTAAAAAAATATATAATACATTCCTTTTTTCGGCACTATAAAGCGACTATTTAGCATAAAAAGTACAAAAATAATAAATACAGTGCAGAAGCAATATGATTCATTTATTGACAAGTTATAACAGAATTTAAGTTTCAACTTAATAGACCTCTAAAATACAGTTCGCTAAAACGAGGCTTAATAGCCGATTTTCCATCAATTCTACAAGGATTGCTATCCGATTAGATACAAATATATTTAACGCAAAATAATTGTTACCCACCCATACAACCGGTCTTCTACTTAGACCGGCTTTTAAAACCAAAGCCTAGATTTCCTCGCTTACCCGCAACGCAGCATTTTCAGTCCCCGACGTTTCCCCGGATCTGTCCTTGAAGCGCATCAGAACTGCATCGGGGATTCCGCTCGCCGGCGCACACGCACGATACCGCTCAGTGCAATATGTCCGCGCGAGTAGTTACCGCGTTTGTAGCGCTGGCCGCGACCGTCGCGTGCGCCGCCCGATCGCAGGTTTGTTTTAAAGGGTTTTTTTTTTTATTGTGTGCATCGCAGAAATATATTCTAATCATTGTTATTGACAATTTATTAACGCTGTGATACGGTAAGGTAGATTTATTTTTATTTGAAAAACAAAAATCAATAAAATCATAATAATAACATTTACTCAATTAGTGCTTAAAAATTCCTCGTAATATTATGTTATTTCTTTATATATATATTTGCTTGAATTAATTATGGAAACTTTGTAATCCAAGTTTTGTCCTACAAGCATACATCCAAATTAATTAAATATATAAACGAATATAGAGTACGCGTTGATAAACATCAATATTGTTCCTATTCATATACTGGTAGTAGAATATTTGTATTCGCCTGGATAGTGACCACCGTACATAAGGCAAAAGCCACTATAGTGGCCCACGTAAGTGTGTCGCGTTCCGGGATCAGCCTGTGAATACCCGGAATCAAACAGGCCGGTAGAACAATGTCGACTGGCGAGCAATAACCATCACCAGTCAATATTCTATGTGAACGCTCCACCATCAAGTGGATCACTTTGATACGCTGTATAATCAAAAACCTATGGGAGAATCACGCTGGCATCTTACACCACGAATGAAGTACTTTGACTGTCTACAACTGTTTCTGGATTGTATATTTTTTATCAATCAATGCAGGACCCATAATAAAAGTTACTTCTTATTGGTGTTGCTAAAGTATGACAACGCTCCCAAGCTTTAACTGTAGACCATTTTACAGCCGTTTTTAAACCAATTCGCAATCTTCAATCTAATTCCGAGAATGAACAAATCAAAACAATTCATTTGTTACGTCCAAGAAACTTAATTCTGATTGATCCATTTTTGAAATAGATCGAAAATAGGTATTGGGATTGCTTATGAAAAATTGTGGATAAACTGATTACTGACCGCGATTACCATCTCCCCACTTGTTTCTAAGACCTTGCTGATCCTTATCAGCATCCTGCTGATCCTTATGATTTGTCCTCTATCAAGGGATAGAGGACAAATTCACCCATCAACCCTTCTAAATCAAACCGAAAATCTTAAGGTTAAGTTATATGGGTATATCAAGCATGAATGTCATTGAGGTACAAAAACAATAAGTTTGCAGCTGTGTTTACCGACTACATACTAGTTCTACGCGCTCGTATTGGGTTTTCGTAGCTAGACTAAAGTATGAACCGATATTTAATATTTAGTATAATAATAAAAAATAATAATATCAGCCCTGTATTATATACTGTCCCACTGTTATGCACGAGCCTCCTCCTCTAATGATAGGGCTTAGGCCTCAGTTCACCACGCTGGCCTAGTGCGGGTTGGTAGACTTCACATACCTTCGAAATTATTATAGAGAATTTCTCAGGTATGCAGGTTTCCTCACGATGTTTTCCTTCACTGTTAAAGCAAGCGATGATTCACAAAGAATATATACATACATTTTTAGAAAAGTCAGAGGTGTGTGCCCATTTGATATTGAGCCTGTTGACATTGGTCTTGGCAGTCCGTTCCACTCCGAATAGGCGTAGCTATCAATATCGTTTAAACTATTTAATCCAATAAAAAATGAAACAGACACACATCACACGATATACGTAACTTGAAGGTGGCTGGATAGTCTATCCCGAACCTATATATTTTATTTCTAAAAATGAATATAGACTAGGTCATTTACTTAAAACAGAACGTCGAGCCGCCGTTTTTAATTTTTATTGAACCGCACTTCAAACACGACGCTCGATGTTTTGTTACAAGCGTATTTTAAATTACACCTCTAGCAATACATCAGGGAAAATTGCATTGAATTCCATGCAGCAGTTTTTACGTGATACGTATACAAACATATACAGACATAAAAAAATTTAAAAAATGTAGTTTTCGCTTCTGTTACTTTAATAAAGAACTCCATATTAGTTACAATATCTTAAATGTACAGATATCGGCTTGTTAGAATTTTATTATATTATGTATAAAGATTATTGGGTGTAAATATCCCTTCCCTAATTCATAATATTGATTCCTTCTTAACCGAATTTCGACCACAGCGGCCAATTTCAACGGAGATCAGCCAGGTACGCAGAAGAAATTATAGTTTACAAGTTTGTGCGCAATACATAGTTGCACTTTCTGTTCATTCACTGTCATTGTCCAGTAAAACGGCAATCCGACATGACCGGAGAGAGATCAGGCGCAGAACCAACCGCTTTGCCTCGGAAAGCACGTAAAGTTGGTCCTTTTTTTTTCTTTACGCGCTTTCCGAAGCATGGTTATGGTTATCGGCTTCTTTTTCCGCACTTAGCCCGTAAAAAAGTCGGGCCATTGTGCGTCCGAAGCATGGTATCACACCGTCAATTGCCTGACTCTGAGCTGCGACTGAGTAATTTTTAAGATGGAAAACCCCAGTTACAATTCTTTGCACGGCCCTGGATTCGAACCCAAGACCTCAGCGCGGAATTCATACTCGTACCGTGTGTAATAACAACTACACCACCGAGGTAATCAATACCCTATTTCTATAATATTAATGTCCTTTAGAGGGCACTGCAAAATAATCCTTCTGCATCTGATAGTAAGCAGAGTATGGTCCAGATAGTGTCAACTTACGAGAGACGATTATCCCTGGCCAATCAACACAAATATTCCGGGTGTTTGAAACCGGGTATATGCAGGCTGATTCCGGAACGCGACACACTTACGTGGGCCACTATAGCGGGTTTTTTACTTTGTGTATGGTGTCGCTATCCACGCGTATATATCATACCGATATCACAGGTATATGCGTTTTTTTGGTTGTAGAAATTACTTACCAGATGACCCGTATGCTTTTTTTGCATGCCTATTATATTAGATACAATAAAAAAATCCTTTATGTGTCAGACAGTGTAAAGACAATATATTTGCTATATGAGTTACCCTCGTGAAATAATTTATCAAACAATGAGTAATGCGACAATGCCTGCATATTTCCGAAATCGATTCTAGATTAAATATTTTCTCTAAGATGTCACTTCAATACTTTAAAGTTTATGATACATTCTTTATCTGGTGGCAGATGTCGGAGTTGCGAATATTTTGACTGATTGCGATCAATTTATTACAGTGCGAATGTCGTGAGGTCTCTGGTTCAAACCCAGGGTTGGAGATTATATTGGATTTTTCTTCTCAATATCAATCAGCTCGGGAGTTTGGTATCGTCCCCGACAAATGGTAATTATCCCAAAAAAAGCCACATTGCGTGGCGTAGAATAGAAGCAAGTAATTATATGATTATTACAATATACTTTTGCTGCTACTTATTCATAGTCTACAAACAAAACGTAACATAATATGATATAACAAATACTTTATCAGCAACCTTGTCAATATTTTCACAATATTTCTCTCAATGGCGCGGCCTGAATGCTTAGCATATTTCCAACATGTGTCACGCATGTGTGTCAGATATCGTTCCCCGTGCTCTGACACGCGTGTTGACTTGTTTACAAGCACGTCAGAGTGCTATTATATAGTCACTGTATTGGCCTAATGCACTTTGTTATGGTTGGATTATGAGAATGGCTCTCTTGATGGTACTAGATTACCACGGCTCCTTAACTTGCATTATGGCAGAGGAAACATATATGTGTATTGCCGATATTATATTTATAAATCTCAAATTTGTTTTACTAAAGTATTATAATTTTCTGCCGACGTTTCGAAGACTTTCTAGCCTTCGTGATCACGGGACGGAATGAAACCACGAAGGCTGCAAAGTCTTTTAAACGTCAGGAGAAAATTATAATATCAAAACCGCGATAAAATCCGTAAAATAATTTTATATCAATGTCTAACATTCACGTAAACATAAGAAATTGTTCTACAAAGTATATTTTGTGTCGAGGATAATACACGTATTACTCTCGTTAGTTCCTCAGGATTTCGGTCCCTAAACAGACCAGCAAATATTTTGGATCAAACAAAATTACATTGTAGGCACTTGTATTATGGGTCTAAACTTTGAATTTATTATTAACAGTTTTTTTTCATTGAAACATAATTTAAATATTCTATTTTATATATGGATGAAGCCTGAAATCTATAAACAGTAGGGCACTATTTACTCAGTCTGTTTACTCAACAGTCCACAAGGCTGTGTAGGGCAAATAAATCTAATTCAACGCATTCCAACGTTATCTACGATCCTTATCAACGCCATTGACAGAACAAAAATACGAGAAACTGGCGAATTGATGTTAATACTCTGAGATAAATTGCAACTTTAATTAATAATATTCACTGAAAATCATTTTATGATATTACATCAATGTGCGTTACCAGTGATGACGTATTGCACTGAGAAGTGGACTCTAACTATAGGCCGTATAAGAAAACTCACAGTCGCTCAGCGAGCTATGGAGAGGGCTATGCTTGGCGTTTCTCTACGCGATGGAAGCAGAAATGCGGAGATCCGTATGAACGAAAATCACCGATATAGCCTATCAGTTTAGCAAGCTGAAGAGGCAGTGGGCAGGGCACATAGCTCGCAAAACTGATGGCCGATGGGGCACGAAGGTCCTGGAGCGGAGGCCATGAACTGGCAGGCTCAACGTCAGACGTCCAAATACGAGATGGGCAGATGACCTAATAAGTCGCATGAGGTCGCTGGATGAAGGCCACTTCCTACAGAGATCTAGAAATCTTTGGGGGAAACCCATGTTCAGCAGTGGACATCCAGGAGCTGATGATGATGATGATGACATACAAAAGTAAATCTGACCTCATCTTTGTCCTGGATTCAACCAAACATATATCAAGCTTTTATCTCCAAGACCTGAGCAGAGGCACAACCAGGGCACCCACATGTCACCATGTGTGTCCAGTCCCATGATATGATAGACGGCGAGCCTGTCGCTGTATTAGACACAAATTCTAGATTCTGGATTGATACTGAACAGAAAAACCTAATATCACTTTGTCCCATGCAGGAGTCGAAGCCAGGACCTCAGAGCATTGTCGTTCCACACACGCAACACGAATGCGTCACTGACGGGGTCATCCATCCGGCAAATGTGTTATTTTTCACTCATACGTCAGATAGGTACAGTCGCTTAGCCCATGTTACTAATGGTAACTTTTTTTCTATGGTCTAACACTACCATAAAATTCCAAATGGTCAAGCAATCTAAAATTTTTATGCTTTTCAATTCAAATCGATAAAATCTTATTGACCAATATATTAATAAAAACCTCGCAACTGTAGGCTCACATAATGATAACATAAACAAAAATAAAATCATGGAACAGAAAATGCTTTTTAGCGATGATAACTTCATTGTGTATAGAAGCAAAGTTCACACAATCATTGAAATACATTTGATCTTAACCCTCAAATGCGTGTAACAGAACACTTTATTTACATTTCCAACAATACCAGACGATTTAGTTTTATCACCGATCCGCGCTCATGCCAGTTGCACGTAATACGACTATAATATATAGTTTAATGGTTTCCTTTGTGACATCAAGTAATTTTGTAGTCGTAACATTACGGCTTTACGGTCTCCCATCGCACGTGTTTGGAACATAAAAAATTTGCACAGCTTTGATATTCGGCCGTGGCCCAGTTGAAATCTTAATTTTCTGATAATTTTACGTGGATATATATTTCAATTTTCGTCTGTCTAGACTCTAGACTAACACAATCCATTAGGTCGGTGATCATTTTAATTTTCAATCCCAGCTACGTATTCAAACGAACATTTACAAACTGATTGTAATTAACCACTGCTAGGTAACATTTGTGCTTCCGAAGATTTTGCGGGTAATTTTCGACTTGGAAACACTGGAAGGACTTGGGCATTTTGGATAGCCAATTTCTTTCTCCCTCTCTCTTTTCTAGGAACACATAAAGCGACAGTAAAGCTTCCAATTCACTTTACTGTAAGTTAATCTACTTTATTCATATTACCCCACTCAGGACGACCAATCAATGATACAAATTTATCAATAACTTAATTGTTACAACCAAAACCGTCACCTGGCGTGGCTTCACTACTAAATCTGAAAACCTAACTGTGAATTTGACTACTCAACCCACGGACTCAAACTTCTCCTAAAGGGATGCAAATTACGGAATTCCAATTTAATATATGCAAAAGACGATATAGAATCAGGTCTAGAACCCTTTTCACCGTTTTCATTGCAATTGATATTCAGCTTGGACCAGGACTCTCATACCTATTACAATTTTCCATATCTATTGCGTATTAACATACCTACTATCAAACCGGATATCATATTTCAGACACGGGTCGCTCACAAGAATATGTAACTGTTTCCTTGCCATTCGTTTCGTTAGTATGACTGGTAAGGGCTCGATAACACTATTTATGGACTGCCTTACTGCCATCAATCGTCCTGCATAATGTTAACACTAAATTCTCCATGCAGCTACAGAATGAAAATCAATTCAGAGACTATACGTCACATAGGTGCAAGTAATAGAGACGAGACTCTTCGAAATTGAAACTGGTAGTAGTTCTCTGATATGGGAGAGTCCGCCTGGGTAGGTACCGCCGCAATCTCTACTTCTGCCGTCAAGCAGCAGTGTGTAGTTACTGTTGTGTTCCGATTTGAAGAACATTGTAGTCAGTGTAACTACTAGATATAAGACTTTACATCTCATGTCTCAGGATGGCGAGCGCAGTAGATAATTATCAATACTTTGTAATTCAAGGTGTTGGATGGTGTTTTTACTGTTTATACCTGGTCGTACCATCAGGCGAACGGCAAGCTCGTCTCGTCATTCACGATAAAAAAAAACTAGTCACTGCCGATAGTTTATCTGTTTACAATCATGGTTTGAACTCCCACTGACAAGATAAACCCAATTTCACTTTACTTAGCCCGAAATTCGAACTTGAGACTTCAAAGCGGCAGTCTACAGGTAATACAATTACGCCATCCAGGCAGTGAAATGTTAATCATAAAAACTCCAGACCAGAGACTCCGAGTGACCGTGTTAAATGCAACATTTAACCTAATTATATTATTTAACGACGAAAAACATTTAGTTTTCGACGTGGGCGCATCTAAATCAAGGTTACTACTGCGAGACTGGAACCTTATTTCCCTGTAAATCATTATAACTACAGTAACACTTTACAGTTTGACAGTTGTTACCGGAAAGTATTAAAACATAATATTTATTGAATATTACGATGACGTATTTGTGTTTAATATCAGGCGTGCGGTGACGTAACTGTTAAAATTAAGGCGACGCGCAGACTGTCAACTTGTTGCCAACTCTACACTACTAAAAACTGAATGTCATTGAATGTAACTAAATATGCCATTCTAAACTTCCAGGATGCCGTCATCTGGGTAGACGTTGCCAAACGCGGCCCGACTCTGACCGACGTGGTTCCTCCTGAGGAAATAAAGAGATACACTCCAGGGCTCGCTGAACAGCTGGAGAACGTGAAGGCTGACACTCTTCTCCTGTACACGGAGTATACTGCGAAGGCTGGCTCAGACCTGAAGTCATTTCTAACCAACGTCACCAATTACGTCAAGTTGGCCGTCGAGGACGTCGGCGTCGAAATTCGCAATGACGTGAGTAGTTTATTTTTTTTATTTTTTTATTCTATAGACCTTACTTACTGAACCTTCTTCGCCCTGCCCAAACCCATCTATCCCAAAAAGTGTAAGTTTATCTTTTAGTTTGGATTTTAATGTAATTTATTGCGCTAAATATAATCTTCTTACATTCATTCCACACTAAGCGTACTTTTTATTAAATGTAATATACACCGTTATTGTATACATCGGACAGGATACTGCTCGAATCTACCTATTTGTTATGTAGGGCATATATTTAAAAAATCTTGAACTTAAAAACACAGAATATAGAATAGTACTACGTACTAGAAAGATTATGCATAGCAATTATTCCCTTTATGAATATACAAGCAATAACTATGGATATTCTGGAACTACCCCTAAGAGTATAACCAGGGTTGAAGGTTTGAATGGAGAAACTAAGTGAACTGTAAACAATATGTAATATAAATATACCTAAAAGTCTAGACCCCACACAGACCTTATCGTGGGTACCAACTGCGAGGGACTTTCCCACATCGTAACCCGAAACAAATATTTGCGGGTAAAGCAGTTGTCCCGGAATCGAACCCATGGCGTCTTATTTCACAACCCATCGCGCCCTTTGCATGATATCGCATCGATTTCGCTGAAGTTGCATATAGAAAAAAGTCCCGGGACACTCACTAGTGGAAGTCAAGTCTATACATTACTATACGTGCTGAATAAATGGTTCTCCTTTCTTATATATATTTTTGTTATTGCTTTAAATGACGAGACGAGCTTGCCGTTCGCCTGAAGGAAAGCGATACGACCGCCCATAAACAGAAGAAAACCATTCAACACCTTGAATTACAAAGTTTGGTATTCTACTGCGCTCGCCATCCTGAGACATGAGAAGTTAAGTATTGTTATATCCAATAGTTACGCTGGCTACAATGTCCCTCTAACGGAACATGGCAGTAACTACATACTGCTGCTTGGCGGCATAAATAGACATATAATAAATAATATACATACACATGAAATTACTTTATCATATTTATATTAACTTAATTATGAGTATAGCTCGCTCGATCATAAGGTCAAAAACTACTCATTAACAATAACTGTAACAGTACCACACGAAAATTGAAGTAAAAATCACCTCTACTCTGAATCATCCAGATAACCTGGTTACGTGTGGCGAAGGGTCCATACAATCCAAGTCCTGTCGGCTTCACTTTCGTAGTTTTTTTAGAGACTCACGCCCTCACACCCACCACTACAACTCCTGTAAACCAGGATCAGCAGTGGCACGCATTTTATGACACGGAGCAGTGAAGTTCGGCGGGTCTCAGGGAAAACTAATTTGCCACTATCCCGCAACGAAATTAATCAAATAAGAAGATAGGGAGAAGTTGGAAATATTAATCGTCCACTTCCCTCCATAATAGTATCTTATATAGTATTTTATGTAAAATCTAAACATTAGAATGATTAGCAAACCCCATTTATGCATGTTACTAGTACCTATAAATCGTGTCAAGATCCTTTACAGAAAATTTTATCATCGCCACTGCTGGTTACTTCAGTTAATAATCTGAACGTCTGGTGGAATCTTAATTATAAGATAGTCTATATTTTATCTTACGTATTATAAATATCTCTTGCTAATGCTATAAAAACCAGATCGTGAGAATGTTTGAATGTTAGATAAAGGTTAACGTAGAAGCCACTGAATGCATTTAGACGAAATTTGACACGAAGATGTCACCATGTCTAAAAGTAAAATGTAGGCTATTTTCATAGTGGAAAAAAGCACAAAACGACTTTTATGACTGAAAAAGATCGGGTACGTGGGCAAACCTGTAAGCAATGCTCAATAACTTAATGAAACAAATAAATCAAGAATACGATATTTAATCATGAAGACCAAGACAAAAGACAAAAAAGGGCATAGCATCATTTCCCTTTTAACGTCAGATTTACCGACACTACGCTATGAAAATTTATAATAGTTTGGGCTGAGCTAAGCCGCGTGCCATCACGGCTTATTACGATTACAAAGCGCTGCATCTGCAATTTGCATCAATACATTATACAAGCAGTGTGTTGAAATTTGAGATCAGGTGTTGCTTTCAAAATTCCTTTGTGTGCTAAAATGTTTGTTATTTATTATTTTTATTGGCACAGCATTGGCATTATTAGAGCTAACGGTAAGTAAGTAGGTACTAAGACAAATAAAAAATGGTATATCAATCAAGACTGCCTTGATGGATGATTGTATTGCGTGTACCAGTGGCCAATGGTGAAAATTTCCGAAAGAGAACCCGAAACAACATACATGTACTAATATGCATAGATGGGTTTGCAAATCATTCTGATGACAATTAGATTCTACAGAAATTCTACATGAAAGGAAACTGGCAGGAATCGGGATGTTTAGACCCATCGGCGCCGGTACACCCGACTGCCATGTTGACGTCTCGATTTGGGTTCGATTGCAAAAGTATAAGCATCATCATCTCACATACGCGCTATCTTTTGATTTCCCCTTAATTGCCAGCTCGAGCTGTCTACTTTGGTTCATACCTTGTATTCCTTACAAATTTTATCCCGAATTTAAAATAAAGTACTTTTTTTAAATTTATTATTATTATCAAAAACGATTAACAATTGATAAACCAAAAGTAGTAGCATATACTAGATTAAGTTTTTGTGTACATCTACATCATCGGGAATTATTTTATTTATTTATGCAGCTATAATTTCGTATACAAAAACCCACCTACGTATACAAACAAAGTCGGGAAACACTCATTCACGTTCAAATTATTCGATCACAATAACATATTTCCATTCTAAAGAATGTATAACAGCCATGAACTTGTAACAATGTTTTGTTTAAACTGTGTACAATTTCACCGACATGACGCTTATGTTATCATGTGTATTTTTAGTAATTCTACAAATAAATGCGCGGAAGTGTTTGTGTATACATCATTTTGTAGTTATGGGTTTTGCGTTAGTACATGACGGCATATATTCACAATGTTTTGGAATCAGCTTTCTGTTTAGTTTTTGTATTAGCACCTCGCTTTCTTGAAGTCTTGGGAGCTGCATCGAAATTCGCTTAGGCATCGATATATATGTACTACGCGCTTAGCCGTTTGCGGTGCGTGGACTATTTAGTGTAGATGTGTAGTTTAGAACATTTGAAGAATTGTTATCTTGACAGTACAATGTTACATTTTTTGTTTAGTTTTTTGTGCGATTAATGCCTACCCGAAGCCCAAAAATTTTCATTTCCTTCGTAAAGAAGAAGATTAAAGATTGGAATTATTTTTAGTTCTGGACAATGATCATTACTTTTCAATAGATAATCATATTGCTCCTTTACTAGCTCTATCATAAAGTCATGTTTGCATATACATAACAACATCACTTCAACTCAGAAAGGCTAGGCAGTAGACCAGTGCTTGCACATGTCGCGACCCACTCGCTCCCGATGAAGGGGACATAAGGCAAATATTATATATTAATAGCATTCGAAATTCGATAGAAAAACCTATATAAAATTTTACCTGACTTAAAATCCTAAACCTCATGGTTCTCATGCCGAATACTGCCAATAAGCCTAACAGTGAAATTTTCTTTTGCTATCAATTACCAACTACACGATGGTACTCATCAAGTGTCAACCATTTCATCATGGTACAGATATATAACAATATCTATACCTTTCTGTCTACCTCTCCAATGCAGTATTTATGATAAGTAGGCAGTACTCAGGTGCATATCTGGAGTGCACTCAAGTGGCGAAGTGTTCTCGATATGTGGTATAATGTGTTGGCTCGCCGCGCCGCCGCGCTGTGCCGCTGTTGATCGCACGCCAGCCCGCTAGACGTCAATGCTATTCGTACCATGAGTTTTATATTTCGAAGATATTTATATTGAAATTACTACGCGTTCTGTTTTTGAAAAAAGGAAGCCTTTTGCAACTGAATGACGAGAGTAGCTCGCCCAATGATAAGTGATGGGATCGATCATAAATAATATTAACACCATCAGTTTTGAATCACAAAGCGCAATGTAGGAGTGCATTACGCTAATTACAAATTAATACCACTATAATCTCCTGTTATTCTAGAAAATGAGGTCCTATCTATGCGTTAATGATCATTTCCCAACATGCAACGAGATTCTTCCACCAACAAACCCACTGATAACAAACCATGTAGCACGCTTACAAAACTATGTGATTTAATGATTTATTATGTTTACGCGAATGTTAGATATTGAAATAAAACTAGTCTTCAAATTTTACAGCTGCTTTTAGATTTTTTTTCTCACGACGTTTTGAAGATTTTGCAACCTTCATCGTCACGGGAAACAAGTTGCCAGACTTCACTACACTGTGAGCTCATTCTGCGTAGATCTGACTGACAACAGCTATTTTTATACAATTGGAAAATGTAGGTAGATATTGTAACTTTGAGTTTTCGGATGACCAACACATCAGTAGGCTACAAGATCATAGACCCTGAAAATCCTCGAAACCGCGCCGGGAGAAAAATAAAATATAAAAAATCCCGATAAAATCCAAAAACTAACTATCTAGTTCTTTTCCCACCCACAGTAAAAATCTGGAAAATTTACTAAAGTTTGGTCACAGTACCGGGATGTGACGACCGCAGTCTGGGTGCACCGCCTTGACTCAGTTCGATAGCACCCAAGGCTTGCAGGTTATATAACACCAAAACCCAGCTGATAGCGTAATGAAATATTTCGTTCGTTTTAAATTAGAAATTTCTTGCACCAATATATTGCACATGAACTTCCAGATGCGTTAGCTATATATTAATAGTTGATATACATGTGATTTGCCGCAATTCCCACAAGATTAAAAAATTGTAGAAGTTATTGTTTACAATATAAATAATGGGATCTTTTGCAAGTTTCCTTGCCAACCTAAACCACGCTGATTGTTAAATGTTAAGCAATAAAAATGATCCGATATAATTATAAATGAGCATAAATCTTGCGGCGACAGGCTAGTGGGGAGTAGAACTTTAGGGGGATGGTCGCAGGTTCGAACCCGATCCTGGACACGAACCTCTTACGCAGCTATATGTATATTATCAACTATTATAACCCGCTTTAAAGGTGAAAGAAAACACCTTGAGGAAACCCGCATAGCTGAAAATTCTTTGTAAGAGTTTCGTATAGGAAGCCTGCTCACATGCATTACTTCAGCCTGGAGGACCTAAATCCTATCGGTAGTAGAGATGCACCATGGCCAATTCCGTTTCAAGTTCTGTCCATAAATTCATCCTACAAAATCACAAACAAATCTATTTCAATAATAATTTCATATTTCCTCAATTTGTAACGAACATAAAATCTGGTTATGAATGGTAAAGACGGACTCAATTTATTTTATTTAAAGACGTTTCACGAAGGTTTATGTTTAACAATTTATGTAACAAGGCTAACTCATTTCAGTAATGAAGATATCTTCACGCTTGTTTCTTCGGGGTCGGTAGAGATGTTCCTTGAATGGATACGAACAATAATAATATTTGATATTTGTGTGTTATCGAAACCTAGGTTAGGTACTAATAAGTATAAAAATTATTTTTTTTAAAGAGTTTTGCGGATTTGTTAAGACATAAATTATGGATTTAACTCTCCTTCCTACTGCCTATTCCTTTTCTTACTTTTTATACTGGAGTCCCAAGTCGTGCAACACTGTGAATTTTTCTAACATGATGTCTGAAACTGAAGCCCTTAAAATCGATTTAACGTAAGATCATTAAGACTAAGCTCTAACCTTTCGACAACTTGCTTAAAGTAGGTTGCACCTAACCCACGTAAAAATGTAAAAAAAGCGGGAAAGATGTCTTTAAAGTTATCCCGTAACTAGAATATTTAGAGAGGCACAGAAACCCATCTTTACGATGTTGTTTTATAATTATTTTAGACGTTGTACTTAATAGGAGATTAATCATTTGCGTCGCCAAGATTGCTGTTAGGTGCATCTGCATAAGTAGGTACTACATAATATCAATATTTTTTTTTTTCAAATAAAAATCGCTGACGTATTTGCATATACTAAACTATAAGGTCGATAGTTCCCATTGTCATTCAATTATTTTTATTGTGATTTGTTCCGAACAGGGGGGTGCACGTGCTCCGCTTTGCACCCCCTCCCGGCGCCCATGAAATTAATGCTTCTTTACACGTAATCTACGAAACGTTTGACTGATTACTTGCCAATTGTTTATGAATATTAAAATATATTTTCGGACATGACCGAGACCGCGACCGTGCCAACGCCTGCGAGTAGAAAGGGCGCGTATTATTAGACGATTAATCTGACTCCGGTCGTAAGGTAACATGACATAAAATGACTAATTGCAACCATTTATAATGCTGTTATAATTATTATAATTTGTCAAAACCAGAGCTACGTTAAATGACGTATAATGACGCGAATTATCTTTTCAGGGCTAAGTAACCTACTCGGTCTAATAATCGCTCGGATGATGTTATACTCCCGAGTGTCGACAGTGGGCCGTAAGACCGGTGAAACCAACATAACCATTCCACCGACCCTCCAAGTGGTGGTAACGATAACGCGTTTTTTCCCCGTGAAAAAAGGCTTGTGTCTCCTAAGAGATCATCGCGCAACAGCAGCCTTCGTCTGATTGCCTGTATATTTGTCTCTAATAAGAACATGAACTATTGTATGGAACTTTTTATATGCAATTATGTCTTGCAATACGTTCTATTTTCATGTACTACTGTTTGTATTGTCTATTCATTAAATAATAATTCTTTAAGTACTTTTTAGAAGTACATTTTTTGGTAATAGTTGTTAGTCGACTTATATTATAAATTATTGATTTTATCTCATGATGGCTCCCTCGGTGGCATAGTTTTATAGCGTGCGCTCTAGGTTTATCTGCTCAGTATCAGCTCGAAGACTAGAATTTTCGCCCGATATGGAAATAGGCTCGCCTCCTATCATGAGATGGAATACACGTCACGAAAAATAGGTTCCCTTTTGCACGATATTTATATCATTAAGGCATATGTTGGTTAGTTTTTGATTTAATCTAAATCCAGCTGCATTGGCACGCCCACGGAAATGGAATATTTTGTTGCATTTTACAATAATATTAAACCACGCTGTCATATAAAACGGTTTCCGTAATGCATTTACAGCGAATATATATTGTTCGGTGCACTCACGTCACCCTGGACCTTGGCTTTGGCAGTAACCTAGTGCATAATAGTGATGTCTCTAATGTTAGAATTGTAGATAATTGATATCTTAATCAATAGGAATTATGGAATATTTTTGTTATAGGACTTACTGCTATAAGTTTTACAGTGTATTGGATTAAGTTTTTATTTTTTTGGAAGTTTTAAATATATTATTTTAAAAAACGGCGATATCCTAGTTGGGTGCGGAACGGACTGCCAAGACGAATGTCCGCAGGTTCAAATCCCAAGGGCACACACGTCTGACTTTTCTAAAATCATGTGTGTATTCTTTGTGAATTGTCGTTCGCTTTAACGGTGAAGGAAAACATCGTGGGGAAACTTGCACATCTGAGAAGTTCTCTATAGGAATTTCGAATATGTGTGAAGTCTACCAATCGGCTCTCGGTCAGCGTGGTGGACTAAAGCCTAATCCGACTGTCCCACTGTTGGGCATGGGCCTCCTCTATAAGTAGTAGAGGAGGCCCATGCCCAACAGTGGGACAGTATATAATACAGGGCTGATATTATTTATTTTTATTAAATATATTTTATTTATTTATTTAACTATCTATACTTGTATGATAATTTTGTTTTACGGAAACATCATTGCGTTAATTTCTCTTGGTTTTATGTGGGACCTTGAACACGGTTGGAGAAGCTATCAAAATTAAGTAAACAGATCAGTTCAGCGCTGTTGCGCTGCACTATGCAATTGCATGTTGTTATGTTGTTGTGTTGTTGGCAACCGTGATCTCACCGGCGCTATTAATGGTCCATTCATGCAAAGCAATTGAGTCTACTTCAGGCGTTACCTTCAGCTTATTATGTTAAGAAATAATGTATACAAACAGAACTTCCTGTTATGTATACATAATTTATGTTATTTATAAACAGGTATACTCATTTGACTCAAATATATAAATAACTAATATCTTCACAAAATTATCCTGACTATGGCGAAGCAAGGAAGGGTATAATTTTAACACCTATGCATCTATGTATATATGAATTTAAGTCTCATTCTACCGTCGCTTCTTATATATCTTTTTTGTCTGATTTGTCTATCAATTCGCCTTATAATAAGATAAGGTGTTACTCGCGGCTTAGTCTGCGTGAAAGCTTTCAACGCACCAAAATCCCCTAAATCACTAGTGATGTATAGAATCAAATGTGCGATGCTAACACCATTTATTTAAAAATCTAATTATTTATCATGGAAGCAAATTAGTGAGATAAAAAGACACCTCTGTATTAACATGTTTATCCGTATGGCAAAGATCACGAAAATCCCTCTACTGCTACGTTTATTTCTAACAAACATTCAAACATAAAAAACACTATTTTTCGCATTTACTATATAAGTAAAGATATGTATTTAATTATTCGTTTACATTGACTAATTTCGTGAATAGTAAGTATAAAAAAATTGAATTCGTTGGTGAAGTATTTGAGCACCAAAATATATTTTTTTGCAGGGTCGATGTCGCGCCGTATTCGACCATCGTCTCCATAAGATCGAAGTGGATTCGCATAAGGCGGCCAGCTTCAGCGCCGACAACCACCACAAGTTCCTGCTGGGTCACATGGTCGTCTTCCGCATCCATCTTAATAAGGTACATTACATCACACTATCCCACTTTCGACTGCCTGTTATTAAAACGTGTAAACAAAATGTAAATCCTTTATTGGTCTTAATATAAGTGTATCAGATTGTGTCCCTCAAGTATTAAGTGCTGAGGATTTTTAATAAATAAAATAAAAAAAAAACATTTTTTACTTTCTTTATGATTACTATTTGCATGGATTTGTGTAATTTTTTCATATGTACAAGGCACATTGACCTCATTGCACCTGCTGCTTAGCGGAATGTGGTCCAGAAAGAAGGTCGACTGACGAAAGATTCAGCCAGTCGACACAATAATGCCGGCCTGTTTTAATTTGATACACAACTAAATCCCGAAACTCGGAGCACTTATTTTACTCAAAAAAAAAAACAACATAGAAATTTCTGCTCTGTAATATGAAGATATTAAATCTATATGAAATATTACGTAGCTAACTTTAAGACCTAATTTCATATCTTTCCAGAGCGAAGACTACATAAAAAAAAGCGACCGAGCTGTAAGGAGCTGCGGTACATCATGTGAGGTATGTCAGTCAATGATGAGACATTCAGTCTTACTTATAAAAAATGTGCAAAGCCATGCTTAGTTAAAACACAAATTTACTCGATCAGCTGAAAGTCAAAACCCGCCATCTTTCCTTTTAATAAGGTTTAAACTAGGAACCGTTGATGTTTTTGACAGCTATATAATTAATTCTTAACCACCTCTTAATGCTGGCAACAACAGATACTCTGTTATACTTATAAAATGCAATTTTATAAGTATAACAGAGTATCTGTTGTTGCCATTTAAATCTTAATGTCTGTCTACATCTAAGCAGCAGTATGCGTGTATTGTTGGGTTGTACTTCGATGGAATTTAGCGAGTGTCATAACCTAATGAATGTATACCCAAACATTATTATAGTGAATAAACCGCTTTAGAGGCTCTTTGCAACAAGTCGCCCCACCTGTTTAGTTGGTGTATGGTATGTCTCTAACATGACACTTTAAAAATCAGTTCAAAATCATCCCGCCACTTATAATCATAGCACCTCAATTTCAGACCACGCCGCGTGTGCAACGCTGGCGCCGCATGGCAGCGGAGGAGATTCACCGGGTCCAGGACGACCTGCAGCATTCCCGCCGCTCCTATAGGGACCTCGTGAACCACGCCCGTCGAAGACTCAACCACCTTCGGAAGCTGATCACCACGAGGGTGCAGGACGCAGTGTTCGAGTACCAGGAGTGCATAAGACGAGGGTAGATTAGTGATGGTTGTGATAACAATCGATACCGTAATAAGAAAGTTCTAGAAGCTAAGTTGCAGATATAAATTGACCATAGCTAAAGAGCTAATGGGTTACCTAAAAACAGAAGATGACCTCTCCCTAGATTTAACTAATGCTATGATAACGGATGTTGCATATCAAATTTGCAAAGTTCCACAAAACTCGACGGCTAAGTATATACTATACTCGATTCAGCTAGACTACCAACTCATTGTTCAAGAACCGATAATTCGTCTATGCTTAATTTAGCCATATAAATATATGCTAAATATACTTATTGCGGTATATATTGAAAGTTGTATGTATTTATAGTTTGAGGATCGGTGCAAAGACTCTGAGCAACCAGTGGATGAGGTGCTGATAGTTAAATAATGTGCCATTTACGTGCCGTGTTGTACTTTAAGGAAAGGAATGAGTATAAGACTGTACTAAATATTCTAAAAATAAGATAGTACTACTTATACAATCTCTTCTAAGGATACAATCGATCAGCGTCCTTGTTGATGCATCATTTCATGTTGAATAAGTATTTTGCTATCATTACAATAGAACTCTTTTTTCGTTTGTAAATCAGAGCAAATATTTTCCAAGTATCTACCAAGGTAGTTATTAGTTAATATTTCCAAAATTGTCTTGAACCGGTTTGGCGATGGCCTCGCCCCCATATTACATCATGGGACGAAACACACTTGGCGAAAATTGGGCGTCCTGGTTGAGCCTCTTCATACCCTTTCGGAGATAAATGCACGATGTGTATATTGTCATGAATCTGTAAATCCACTGTATATGACAATGATAGCGTAGTCCAAATATAATGTGGATCAATATAAGATATCTCGCAAAAATCCCTATAAATTTTTTAGTTTTCAATTACCAGTATTTTGAGTACAACACGACGCATTCGGTTACCTAAACATAGATGTTAATAATTTATTTGTATTTAATTGGATGGACATGTGATTCGATGTGATGAACGAAATTATATAAAATTCTAGATGTAATTTTTAATAGAATTACTGTGATAGTCAAAATGATCGATCACTTCATCTGAGAAGATGTTTTAATGTAACCATATCAGCTCGTAGTCTCTGAGTTTGGAATGAAACTATGGCTATAGTTTTAGATAGTAGAAAAAATACAATCGCTCTCTTAATAAAATAATAACCTATTCCAAAATTGTTAATTTGTGGGAATCGTCAAAAAACTCATTTCTGTTATGACCTTTTTATTTTTCCTTTTTTTCATGCTATAGGTTACATTTTGGACTTATCTTTAACAAGTTCAATTTTATAGCAACTTAAAAAAGGTCGCAAGCAGAAATGGGTTTTTTGACGATTCCCACAAATTAACAATTTTGGAATAGGTCATTATTTTATTAAGAGAGCGCAATATCAGCTATTGCTGAAGTCGGTGGATGGTCTAAATGAAGGAGGCACATGAAGATTAGGAAATTCATAGAATTCGTGCAGTACGTAAGTGGTAATACATTTGTGTTATATGTTTGTAAGTCGAAGCGTGCAGTTAACTTAAAACAAACTCAAAGTGCTCTCTTTAATCCCCGGTGTAACTAAAGAGCAAGGTGGAGGTCTGACTGCAACCAAAGCATTAATAATACATAAGATAATTAACGAGATGTTGAACATTAGTTGGTAACTTGTAGTAATCTTACCAACATTGCATTGCAAAGATACTTCACTACATTTGAAGGTACAGTGCGAATAATATTGACAGTTACAACTCTTCACTTACTAGTAAGATTGAAGGTATGTGATACTGATTACACGACCACCCGGGAATCAACCACTACCATTGTGTTGTGGTTGACCTCGGAAGAGGGTCGGCAGCGACTGGATGCAAAAACAGCAGACAGGGCACTGTAGCGTACCTTGGGAAAGCCCTATGTCCAGCAGCGAACTGCAACGGGCTAATGATAATCATCCCGGATCGGGGATATGGCAGATTTAGAGTAATTTAAAACTTATCTTCTCAGATGATGCGTGATTTTGTCGTTGTGCATAACATAGCTATAAGTACAATGTTGTTCTAGTGATTTGTATGGCGAAACAGAATGTTTGTACTTACAACGTATTTTATTAAATAAATTTAACTAATTTTCGTGTTTTATTTATTTGGGACGATTTTTATAACATAACAATTTTAGTTTTACTGATTATTTCTACGAGCTGCATACATTTATAGAAGAGTCGGCCTATCCATGCTCTAAAAAATATATCTACTGCATATTCTACCATTTGTAATTTCTACTTACGGTCAATACCAAACGAACTCTGCTTGACTCATCCAATGCTGTTTTATCTGTCACTCGAACATTATATAGTAAACTACAGAGGTGACCAAGGTTAGGTTAGGTACAAAAATTTAAAAAAATCACATATTTTCATAATGTGAGAATACTTTTGTCCGCTTCTATGCATATTTCTATCTATCCATTGCATTAAGAAGGTCAAGGGATAACATACTATTAATTAAACCAATAATAACATCAGGTTATCGGAGTTATCTATCTTAAAGTCACGGGTGAGATTGTGTACGTTTACTTATACACCCGTCTCCGCTCGCATTGGCAGCTTTTATTGTTTATTCTCTATTTTGATGCGAAGACCCAGAAATTCAAAGGTTTCCAGGCCACATTGTATATGGTTATTTCAAAATTATATAATCCCGCAAAGGGACATTAAGCAAACGATAAAAATAAATATTATGTTTGACAAAGTATTGTATCGATCTTACATTGGAGTGAGATCAGAGTAGGTTAAGAAATAAATACCGTAAAAACAGTACTCTCTTTTCGTGCAGTTGGGCAAAAGACTTGACGCCACAGGCACAGATACACACAAACTACACAACATTGGAAGCTCACATTGATCTTGTCAGATAAATATAGCGCGTGTAAATAGAATAGTAAAGTAGCGAGCGTGCACTGCACGTTTGTCCTTCTGATTATGGACTTAGTGCAATTATTTTTGTTTATTTTATTAATTCAATATGGCGTCGGTGAAGTAAGTGATATTATTTATTGTTTTGCTTTTAATTACTACATTATAAGAGAACAAATACGTTGCATTCCTAAGTGTATTCTGTGCCAATGTTATTTTGGATTCAACCCATGACAGTTTACTTATCATATATCTATATGTGATCGAAGAGATTATAATTATCATGGAAAAATCTCGCTAGGAAAGCAACGACATAAGTTTTATGTGGTCAGTGGTATCTTTACAAAGGGGCTGGTGAACTCATTTATAACACCGATTTATCATTAAATAAACAGAAAGTAGTTAAAAATAAATATTTTTTTTATCAGTAACAAATAAGAGGGGCAGGTTTTAAAAAATAATGATAGCCGACTTACTCTATGACGCAATCGCCATAACAATGTGCGCGAGTAAGAGAGATAGCAATAAGCACCCGTTACTTCGAATCCTTATTCATTATTATACTTTCGCATATCAAACTTAAGGTATAAATTTCTTTTGATTTCTCAACAAGTTTCGTATTTCACATAAAAATCGCTATTTAAAATATATATATTATTTATACAATTTCAGACAACAGGAGAAAACGACACAAAATCCCTGATAGAATCATATGAGAACAATTTAAATACGTCAATAGCACTAGGAAAAAATGACAGAGTACTTGTAGATACGTGGACAGTAGAGTTTCAAGTAAAGAGAGTGAACATTACCACAAAATATAGACTCCAAATGACCAGACACAAGGAGCATAACTTTAAACCCGCTGACTACAATTTAAAGGTATGGGTGAGGGCACATAAAAACTAGCAGTAAGGCAGCTCAGGTCACTCTCTGTAATGTAAAACTAAAGCATCACGCAAACGCTTTCAATTTGTTGTAGAGTAACAATACACGACTATAGAACCGATGTATAGAACTGACAGTAACTGAAGTTGCTGGAACGTCTGTCAGTTTACGCCGTCTGCGCGATGCTTAGTGCAACTTACAAGTTGTAACAGTAGTTTTACTAAAATTAATTTACTCATTAACTTCTTACTTCCGATGAGGTAAATTGAAATTAAATGAAATGAAATGAATACTTCTTTAAAGGTCCCCCAACGCGAAGATGATTCGGTTAAAATATTACAAGCTCCTTGTAATGAATAAGCCTAAAAATTTAAAGATATTAATTTGGTCTAATGTTTTACCATAAGGAAGTAATCTTATATTACAATTTCAGTGGGGAGGCTGCGTGGATCTGCACAGGAAAGAAATAAGAAGGTCTGAACGAAATTATTACAATCATGAAACAGATTGTTTGAAGAGTGTCTCCGCGTTGGACAGTGACAAGAGACGCAGTGTGGACCAGGTCGAGAAAGAGGTGGTTCTACACTAATCAATATTTTTAGTAGATTTATCTCATATTCATCATTATTTCAGCCATGAATCGTCCACTGCTGGACATAGGCCTCCTCCATTGAACGCAAAAGGGACTGGTTCTGGGCCGCCCTCGCAAGACGCAACGGAGGCAGGCCCCCCACGAAAAGGACCGACGACCTGATGAGGGTCGCCGGAGTCTGATGGATTTATGTCAATTTAGGTTAATTTAAAACTGAAGCTTTATATATTAAAAATATTTTTCAAGTTTAGGGGACTTTTAGAGAAACGATGTTATGTAAATCTTTGTAAAATAGATATCTTATCCGGATTTGGATAACTTTGCTTATGAACACACAAGAAGACCATGCTTAATCAATACAGATATGTTTTTATTCTCTTTTACGAAGTTTTCAAATGGCTGATTGCAGATTCGCAAATGGCGTAAAAGCTACAGATATTTAGTTAACCTGTGCGATATTAACAACCTTAACGATAAAGAAGGCGCTCAGAACTGCCTCGTTGAATACGTAAGTACATATAACATAAATATAATTACTTATAAAAATAAGTGAATGTTATGTCATATGATGAAAATAAATAATAAAGAAAAACAGCTCTCCTATTAGTAGCAAGACCTATAAGCAAAACCGAAAATAACGAATAACAATGGATAGTATGTGCATTCTAAAACCTTCGTCACAAGAAACTTACACTAGAACACTCTTCAAAGTGAATCAAAATTACTGCTCGATATAAATAGACAAACCAGTAGATTCTACCTTAAAAGCACTTGTAGATAAAAAAACACAGTTCTCATTCAAAACACAGTTGCGTCTCTTGTTGCAGATGGAAAGAGACAAGTTCAGTCAAGTTATAGAAAGGCTGGTGATAATAAAACTAGAGGTGATGGGAGACCTCTATCTGCACTATACGACCTCTTTAACTAACTTAGATGAGTGTTTGAAGAAGCAGCTATCTCGATACCTGGACAGAGTGAGAGCCATCATGGACGTTTTGAATAAATGTTATGATCTTTGATGTTTGTAGGTTTTATTTAAAACAATACGCATCAAAATTGGTCCATCTTTTGGAGGCCTCAGACATGCATACAGATACACAGACATACACGTTAAACTTGTAACGCCCGTTATTTCCGTCGGGATTTAATAATACATAAAGTAGTTACTACACTTAGTCCTGTTTTTATTAAACAATATCAGCCCTGTATTATATACTGTCCCACTGCTGAGCACGGGCCTCCTCTACTACTGAGAGGGATTAGGCCTTAGTCCACCACTCTGGCCTAGTGCGGATTGATAGACTTCAGACACCCTCAAAATTCCTATAGAGAACTTCTCAGATATGCAGGTTTCCTCACGATATTTTCCTTCACCGTTAAAGCAAGCAAGATAAGAATATCAACACGCAGAATTTTAATTAGAAGCACTCCATTACACTGCTATGCATTGGTCACCCTGAGGTAATGTGTTTGTGTTATAATGCATTTTCTCTATCAAGCGCAGGATTACATGTAAAAAGAAACAACGTATTAGAAACTTAAAAAACCTTTATTACATACTTTCGTTGTTTAAATAATACTTTTATATTGTAAAAAATATATTTACAAATATTACTTACTTTACTTGACTATGAGATTACTCATTTCGGCACTTACGATCTATTTTAAAATGTTATATCAAAATACATTCATTTTATTATTTCCAAGGTAATGTATAAATTTTTCATTTATCAAAGGAGAATGCCCATTTTTGTATGAGAGTTGGGCTACGCTTGCGTCTGTACAAAACCTTCAATATACTATAGGGAATATAATCTAATTTTTATACAAATTGAAAACAATTAGATATTCGTTGGGAGTTCGAAGTAATCAGAATTTTTATAGAGCGATTATTTTGAGGTTAAGTATGGACTGCAATAATGTAAGGTAGAAAGTACCTACGTGTCTAATTAAGTTCAATATTGCAGTGCCTACTTGTAATTGCTATAAGCGATTATTGGGCGGTCTTTTCACCTAGCTTTAATTGCCTTCATAAGTAACTGATAGGTACTAACATATCTGATAAGACGAAACTCCAATAAAACTTCTAAGATAGTATGGCGGAATATTAGTTTTTTCACGGAGCATACATATGTTACCTGACCTTTTTTGTATATGTTTTTCTGACTTACGACTTATTCTATTACATGGATTACCTAATCTTTATTTTCACATACTATTATCTCACTCCAATATGGGGGTCAACACATATTGTAGAATAGATTAAGCTTAGTTTTTATGACCGGCCGTATGCCTGACGCGAACCCTCTTTGGAGGATTCCGACTCCACACAACTCATGTTAAAAATACCGAGATAAAATGTTGCTTGGCCTGGAAATCGAACCCAGGAACTCACAGCCTGATTAGGCTAATAGTTAATTATCATAGGGAAAGAAAAATAAAACCAGAAATACGAAATCCGATGCATATTTTTAATAGAGGTATATATTCTTGGCATCCCAAAATAAACGCAAGAATTTGATATAGCTGCAGCACGTTTACATATACACCTGAAGTGAGTGAATGACTTCTTGCAGCGCTGGTTGGGTCATATCATGTTGTTGTCTGTGACCCTCTATTAGCTGATCTCCAGCAGGCAGCACAAACTCATTCCAGCCTTGAAACCTAAAATATAATGTAGAAGTTGAGTAAACATGTTCAGATTATTATTATTGTTAAACTGTTTTCTTTAACTTTGGCAAGATTTTTCCCACATTGTGGGTATGTTACAATAATCTACATAACTTACAAACTGGACAGCTCGTCCAAGAAATATACTTATCGTTGCTGTGGCACCGTAATGGTTCAGTTAATACACCGCCGGGATATGCCGTCTCGATTAACTGTCCTGGGTCTAGGCTCTAGACGACATTGTGTTGTTTACTAAAAGCCTTCCGTCTCAAAGTTCGAAACACACACTATACACGTTGTTTTTTTTTTGAGGATTAACAGAGGATTTTTCGACTCAACATTAAAATACATTAAAAAAAACACTCCGATCTTGAGTAAGATAAAATATATTAAAATATTTTAATGATTTGACATTCAAACAAATCTGAAGTGTCAAAATGTCATGAATTTCAGTTGCCAGTGTAATAAAAATCTGTACCCATATATTCATTACTTAAAAATAAAATCCAGACATGTTTTAGCTGACTTTTGTATTTCTGTCAATGCAAGTACAAGTCGCCATTCGTTCGTTTTTGGAACGATTAATATTTTCTCTTTGTTTACCACTTATTTGGAGTTTGGTCATAATTCTTAGTAAAAATATATTATTTTATAACAATATATTTGAGATGAGTAATATATTTAATACATAAATTATAGATTCAAGCATGGGCACATTTATTGTACAAAATATTTACTTTTTTATTCCATTTAAAATGGGAATTTGTTATGAATTGGTATCTTTTCGCCATATTGGCAGTTAATTATCCAGTGTTTCATTTGCAACAATTAAACAACTTTTTTTTTCATATCTTTTAAACCCCCATTCGCTTATCACTGAAATAAATACAAATGAAGTAATAATTAAAATGATGATTTTTCGTGGATATTTGGTTAAGACGCATGACTGACGCAAAGATAGCCTGGTTTTGGGCATTGTCCTTTTCTTGGCAGTATTTGTATTGTTCTTTATAAAAAACTATAAATACAAGACAGTTGTCCACTAACCTTTAGAGATAAGAAATACACGTAAAGAGTGTAAATCAATTAAATTACTTAGTTGATATATGTTTTATCCGGATCGAAGGACCAAAAAATATATCATAGCATTTTAAAGGCGGTAATAGTGAGATAAAATCAATTTGGGGATATTGTATTTGATTACTTAAGTCCAACGCCTTAGTCAGAAAAATAAAAGGAAATAAACAAAAAATACCTTTTATAATATTTTGTTCAAATCAGTCAATTACATTTCTTATTAAAGTAATATTAAAAAGTAGATAGATAACTGTTTGTGTTTTATTTTTTCGTTTTCTGATTAAGGCGATACCTCAAGGTCCATTTTCATACATTTTGTTTCACCTTTAATCTGGGTAACTAAACAAGTATTGGCAAGTAAAGAATTTAAATTCACGACTAGTTAGTGATTAGTTCTCGCAGTTGAAAGAAAAACGTAAAAATAATTAATAATCATGGATATTTCGGCCTTTAAAATTTCGTCATATTAAATGCAATGCAATGCGTGAAACAAAATGTATGAAAATGGACCTTGAGGTATCGCCTTAAGGCATTGTCCCTATTAACTACCTCGGCGACTCGACAATCTTCATTCACGTCATAAATATGATTGTGTAATGTGGACATAGGACATCATCCCAGGTACCATTTTTAATAACTTGTTTAAAAAAAATTATAATGTTATTATTACTGAATGTAATAAAAAATAATATGTGAAATCAATCTAACAGTCCATTTATTAAAAATAAATTGTCGAGACGCCAAAATAATCGCGACTGTACTTTGAATATCAATTCCATATTAATAAAAAATGAAACTTATCTACAAGGACGGCTTTCACCAACAAGTTTCTAGCGAAACGAATACTGTCATAAAATATCAAAATTTATCAAAAAATATTTAAATATATCACAAAAATATATTTTTTGTACAATACTTGCATTAATTTACATATATGGCAATATAAAAATATATTTTATACACGCTAATTGGCTAAGATGTCGTGAGATTCGTACATTTAATCTCGTAATAATTTAATTTAGTAATCTACTTAATATATACTCTGGACGTTGGCAATGTATTATAACGAAGCATATATAGGGGCCGTTTAATTATAATCATAATACTTAGATTATAATATAGTTATAATATATAGTTATTTTTTTTATTTGATTATCGGATATCATTTTATGGACATGTACCGACCTATTAAGTATTAATATTTATTTTTAAGTACGTGCACGCCAAAGTGACTCCTGATGGTAAGTGGAGTGGGGTCAAATAGAAAGATGATTACCCCTCGACAGTCGACACAATTATGTTGGAACCAGATATACACTGGATGATCCCGGAACACAACACGCTTGGGCCACTACGGCGGGTTTTGGCACCTTGTATGCGGTAGTCGCTATCCAGGCGGATATAAAATATATCCTACCACGAGCAAAACATTAGCTTTAAAAAATGTAAAATACTTAGTACGTCGGTGTATACTACATTTCGTTAAGCAACTGTCAATAATATTTGTTATTGTAGCAAAAGCTATATTTATTTTAATTTCATAGTGTCTAGTAATGTAATATGTTTTGTAGCAAAAGAGACTATATTTTAATTTATTAGTGTCTAGATATACTCACACATGAAAAAAACGTTGATCGTAATACAATTGTATCTAGATGTATTCTAAATGCCCCTGTACATAAGCTTTTAGGTCAGATAGTTATGCTAAATTATGCATTTAACAGGTACCTTAGTACAGTCAAGGACAAAAATATAATAATTCGTTAATATTAAATGTATAATTCAACATAATAACGCTGATATACCTAAGAAATGATAATTGGTAACAATGCATTAGGTCTTTAAATCTTCCGAGTGCACGCAATCACACTTTACATTAAAACGTATTCCCCAGCTTTGGGTCACAAACATAAACAAACATCTACCCACTTTTCAAATATTTTTAAACTTTAATACTCACCCTCTAAGACAAGCATCTATGTGTGCTGTATGTACAGTCAGTCACAAAAGTAGCTGAGCAAATTTAAATTTTCAAATCGCCTTTGAATTTTGATGTCATTATTAATATTTTTTTTTTCTTTACTAAAATAAACTTTTTCGATTGAAGTTAATGTGTGGAAGAGTTGTGAATTTGTTTAACTGCTTTTCAAGATGACTGTACATAAAATACAATAAACATTACCAATGAAGGTGGGTAGATTTTATTTACATATCTGGCGCAAGACTGGTGAATACACTACGTGTGTACTCGGTCTAACATTAAGCCGATAACACACTGCCAACATGCAGCCACTACGTATTTACATTACTCACACATCACTTCAATTTGTATATCTGAAACAAAAAACACGTGTTGACGATGCACTAGTCATATAAAGAAAGAAGGATTTAGTAAATATACCTAAATATTTATTCAAATATGACGACGTAAAATACAGGATCATATTGACACTGCGTTACTAAATGAAACCACATCGTTATGTACTTGGAAATAACATTTTACAATAATTTACTCGAACCGTAGATTTAAAGTAAAGAAGTAAAAGTTTCGAACAAAATGTATATTAATAAAAATTAATTTTAATTTTACGCGCTAAAGCCACTACTACTACTTTAAGAGAATTCGTCGTCGCGGCAACACCAACACCCACAAAAAAACACTCACGCCTACGCCGTATTCGCATTAAATTACAAAATGATAAAAAAATCAGAAAACTAAAACCAGGTTTTTTGGTGAAAATATTCGTTATTAATGGATGATTTTTGGCACAATGTCAGCAAAGGTGAAGACGAGTATGTGGCTTCATTTAGTAACGCAATGTCGAAATTACCCTGTATACAATTGAAAATCAAAAAAAAATATATTATATAATATAGCTTTAAGTTCATGGCGATACCAGATTTAAAAACATAAAAAAGAACATTAAAAAATTCAAAGGGTCAATTACAATATCTATCTACATTTTACAATTAAACAAAAATTTATCACCTCACCGTTTATAACGTCAATTGTTATTAATAGACTTACCATCACAGTGCGGCGAGTCCGGCGGAGGGTCGCGGCGGAGGCTCCGGAGTGTCCGCGCTCGGAGGTTTGAACGTGCTGCCCTAGGGGGAGAACGAGGGTCATTGCTGTTATTCTGGTGTTATTTATGCTAGAGGTAGCATATATTTTATATCCGCCCGGATAGCGACCACCGTACACAAGGAGTTAAATCCGCCATAATGGCTCACGGAGTGTGTCGCGTTCTGGGATCAGTCTGTGTATATCCGGGTCCAACAGGCCGGCATAATTGTGTCGACTATCAGGGGTAATCATCTCTCGTCAGTCGACATTCTATCAGACCGCACTCCACTTACCATCAGGTGAAGTGAGTACGCTGTGCGCGTATAATAAAAAAAATCGTAAATAAGTCCTATATCAAATTTTGGGTTGTTTTTAGCACGGTAAACAACTAAATTGCCTGATGTTTGTAAGATATGTTACGTCTCATCTCATCTCATCAGCCTACAACTGCCCACTGCTGAACATAGGCCTCCCCTAGAGCGCGCCACGTTACTCGATATATGTTACACATAGCTAATTATATTTAGTTTGTGTCCCTGTGAAATAATGTTTTTAAACCTTAGGCCATATTTCCAAAAAAACAGTGCATTGTATTTCATTGTGCATCTCATATTTATAGAGTTAAGCGAAAGAGAAGGTAAATATCGACCGGTGAGAGACGACATACAAGTTCCGCTTAACTATACCATCCTACCTAATAGCTTCACGCTCGGCTCGAAGGACCCAAATTAGAAATAACATTAGCACTCTGTGGGCGATTTAATCCCGTTTTCAGTACCTGGAATCCAAGAGCAGCTTCTAGCGGCGTGGGGGAGTCCCCGCCGAGCGTCGCGTAGTCTCCGAACCGCTCCGTCGTGCGACTGCCTTGGATGGTCGCGTACGTGTTGTCAGTCTGTGTATAAACACATTTATATAACGGAATATTAACTCCTTACTTCTACACCTGATCCTACTTTACTGAAAATATATTTAAGCTTGTTGAACTTGGCTTTGAAGACCAGCTCGACTTTGTTTTATGTGTTTGCCTTATTATATTTGACAGTACTTAAGGACCTGGGAGTCTACTTCGAAAAACTAAATCCGTAGTTTCGGATGACGGATCGCACGTTTTGTTACTATGAAGTGTTACGGATCCGATGATGGATTCGATCCGTTCATCGCAATAATTCAGACATGGAATTCATAAGAAATTATTGAGTTTCGCCATCTATTTTTAAAACCACCTGCCCGGATAAAGTGCCATTGCTTTCTCAAAAAAAAACGGGGAATTGATCCTACCACTAAGGTAAGCTACAAAACGGTGACAGATCCAAAGTAATTTGATAGTAGATTTAAATCCGAAGTTCGTCGTTTCTTTGTTTCGGACCGACATTTCGAAGTTCGTTTTTTGGAGTAGACCCTCAGGAAACTTATCGAAAATGACTAATTGATTAACATTGTGCTAGTCTTTGCAGCTGTATGTGGAGCTAGCTTTCCGTATACGTGTAACTGACTGTCTTGATGTTGTTGAGCACAACTACCGCGCTAAGGTTTTCGAATTCCAGGTGGGGTTTAAAATATTGTGACTGAGTTTTTCCATCTCAAAAAATACTCAGTCGCGGCTCGGAGTCAGAAAGTGGCAGTGTGATACCACCGTGCCTCGGAAAGCACGTAAAACCGTTGGTCCTGCGCCTGATCTCTTTCCGGTCATGTCGGAGTGCCGTCTCACCGGACTATGAGAGTGAAGGAACAGAGAGTGCTTGTGTATTGCGCACACACTTGTGCACTGTAATATCTCCTGCGTATTGGGCTGATCTTTAAGACTGGCCGCCGTGGCCAAAATTCGACTAAAAAGGATTACACGTGTACATCAGCACAACTCCATTCAAATAGACCAATCCTCTAAATAATTCTAACAGACCACAATTCTCCCACTCACCTGCGCTGGTTCCACCGGTAGCTGGTCCTGCTGGTCCCCGAACACGTTCATGGTGAGCTCCTGCTCCTCGTAAGGACGCAGCTTGGTCTCCAACCACAGCGGGTTCTCGGTGGTGGACAGCTCCTCAAGGATGCGGCGCCGCGCTAGACTGTCTCCTTTGCTTGACTGCATTGAAGGTGGGGGGATCACCCTGGATAACGAGAAGGATTCATGAAATCAGTAAATAAAATTCTGATCTAATAATAAAAACAGATGATGTTAATTCGCTAGCAAATGCAATAGTGGACTCGATTGTATATTTCGGTATAGATTTCAGTATACGCAATATAAAAAAAAAGTAAAAAAAAATATCACGTGGCACTAAATCATCATAAGACATGGCAATGTTGTATTTTTTTTTCAATATCTAGTCGTATTATATCAGACTCACCAATGTTTAAGACAAGCGCAGACGACGATGAAGGTGACTATTCCAGTGAACAGCACGATGAGGAGCGCTATCAGGGCCGCTAGAGCTGGATCGAAACTGTCCGGGGCTGGAAATAGAAACATAGTATTAACAACACGACTAAACACTTATCTTTAGTAATTAACATACAGTTATTTATTTAGATAACTGGTCAGTCAATTAGATCCTGCAAATGTTCCTACCTTCTTTAACCCTGAGAAAAGTTTTACACAGACTGTCAGATGTTAGTTGTTACCTTTGGAGGTGGCGCTGGCGGCGATGAGGGTTTCCACTCCGTACTCCTGGTACACATCCTTCAGCTCGTCGTACTTGGAGTCGATGGTTTCCAGCACCTTCTCCACTGGCAGCACCTGGTACGTGGTCGGGTCTACTGCGTGCAAGTGGATTTCACACCTGTAAAAGCAATTTGAGTGAGTGAGTTTTTTTAGATATAGTGGTAACGACTAAAAAAAAATGTGGTAAAGTTAGAATATAGACAGTTTTCTGCTAGTTTACTGCTAGGATCTAGCAGTCAATAAAATTCTAGGATGCTTAAAATTATGAAAGTATTCTACTCCCGATATTTTTATGTGACTTATTTTTTTAATATTTTTGATGTTTCATATAATATTAAAAACAAACTTATGATTGCTAAAGCAATTGCTAGTCCTCATACATTCTCTTCAATAACGACTAGGTCATCCCAGTCCTTTACGTCACTATACCGATCTTCCCAAATACTCTTCTCTATACTTAACAGCTCACTCCAGTCGCATACCAATCATATTAGTCTTTTCATCTACTCTATTCCATACAACTATCCTCTCATCACAGCACCCTACCAGTTATCATATCAGAGTCCTTAATCATTCTATTCTATGCAACTAACATTTCCTTTATACAGTCTCCTATCAGTTAACAAGTCAGTATTCTCATGCTACCATGGGCGCCGCCAAGATTACTTTTACAGAGGTGCATTTACGTAAATGGGTACTACATAATATTGTGATTTTTTTTTGTCAAATAAAAATCCGGCGGGTATTTGCGTATGCTAAACCATTATAAAACCTCTGTGGTTGATAGTTCCCATAGTGAATCAGTTATTTTAGTTGTGATTTGTCCGGGCGCCCATGCATGCCGGCAGGTGTCGTGAGGAGTGTGGTGTGGTCCGTACCAGTCGTCGTAGGCGCGGTCGGCGTGCACGAGCGGCAGGCGGCGCGCGGGCACGAGCAGCGCGCGCGCGGCGCCGGCGAGCCGCGCGCGCACGGCGGCGGCGGGCGCGGCGCAGCTGCGCGACACCACCAGCCGCATCAGCATCGAGCGGTCGATTATCCAGATCTACAACATACAACATACTCTCTATGTACATCTCATTCTTTGGGAGGGAATGACCTCACCCCACTATATCATATCGCTTCATCAAAATCGATTTACAGCCGTTTTAAATAAACGATCCCAATTTTAATTTTCCATCCATTTCCAAAAATTAACCAATCAAAATAATTCATTTGTAACCAGTTTGTTCTGATGGGTCCATTTTTAGAATAATTTGGAACAAGTTATTGGAATCGTAAAAGATAAACAGTTCCTTTCCAAAATCAATAATTGCCTAATTATCATAATATGAATCAAAAACCTAGACTTAAACAAAAAAAGCCAAGAAGAAAAAAAAGAATTTATAAAAACACCTTTACAAATTAAAGACCACATCTAACCATACACATTTTTTTTTACATTATACATTAATAATAACCGAAACTTCAATACACTCCTTTTACTTAAATTTTAACTTTTATAATGCCCAATATTACACTCCATTGCCATTACACTATGGTGCTTAACAACTGAAAAAACCAACACAGAAACACCGGTACAGGCAATTTCTTCTGTAGAAAAGATCTAATACGACGAATTACGTCTTAAATAGCGGAACCCCCCCCCCCTCCCCCTCACCCTATGAGAAACACGAACCTTAACCCCTTTGTGTAAAAATAATAACTCATTTGTGATTCATTTGAAAAAAAACACGTACAAGGCGAATTAAAGAGTTGCACAAAAGACGAGTTGATATATTCAGCCTATAGCTGATAGTAGAAAGTAGTGTACTTACGTAGACTTGCGCGGTGGCGCGGCGGTGCGGCGGCGCGAGCTCCTGCGCGAGCACGTCCAGCACGAACCGGTCCTGGCGGTACTCCGACATGAACGCCGCCGTCATCAGCACGCCTGCACAAGTGGCAAGGCATTACTGCTATTGAATGAATCCCTCCTAGCCGAATTTCGACCACGGCGGCCAATCTCAACGGAGATCAGCCAGGTACGCAGAAGAAATTATAGTGTACACGTTTGTGCGCAATACACAGTTGCACTTTCTGTTCATTCACTGTCATTGTCCGGTAAAACGGCAATCCGACATGACCGGAGAGAGATCAGACGCAGGACCAACTGCTTTATGTGCTTTCCGAGGCACGGGGGTATCAACACCGCCAACTCTGACTCCGAGCTGCGACTGAGTAATTTTTAAGATGGAAAAACCCAGTCACAATTATTTTAGCCCGACCCGGGATTCGAACCCAGGTCCCCAGCGCGGCAGTCGTACTTGTACTGTGTACAATTACAACTACACCACCGAGGCAGTCATTACTACTATTACTATCATTACTGCTAATACGTCCGGAGGGTTCAGCACTACTTATCCTATGCTACAGGGTTACTACCCTATTTTAGTAAGTAGTGTATCAATAATCTATATTGAGTGTTTTATTAGAAACTTAACATAAATCAAAAGACTCTTTTGTAAACGTGTAGGTGAAATAAAATTTATTATTATATTACAGCCGTTTCCAATAATCAATCGCGATCTCAATCCTCAATCCGATTCCGAGAGCGAACCAATCAAAATAACTCATTTGTGGACGCGTCAAAAAATACATTGTTGTGATTAGTTCATTTTTTACATAGTTCGAGTATAGCGGGATCGTTTATTGAAAATGGCGGTTAATAACGAAAGAAATGAAAGCGTGATGGAATTTGGTCTAAACATGAAAACTTTTTTTTAAGTAGCAGACATTATGATAGTCAACCATATAGGTAGCTGAACAACTCTTTTGTATTTTTGCTATCATTATTTTTTTCTTTATAAATAATATAATATAAAGAATATACTTTACTCCGACAAAAAAATATTTCAATGACGAGACAAGGCGATTTAAAGTTTTGAATTTATTCAACTATTTTAGTAGCTAACTGTACCTTGTATTTTTATCGGCAACATGAATGACCCGGTTCAGGCTTCAGGACTACCCTCATAGTAAAGACTATTGCGATTTGTCGATAAGAATAACAGACACCAAAAAAGCCTCTCCCTTACACTCACCATTTTTTTCATTATGCTGTAACGTGGGCGTTTCCATAATTGTCTTTACCTACTGGTGGTAAAAAAATGCCAGCATAATCAATGCAACCGTCACCACACGCTACCGCTTTGATGGACATTAATTTCGTTATACCAGAAGGTACAAGTCAGTTTACCGTGGCACAAAACGGAAAGGCATTTGTCAGATCTGCAAGTATTCTTACCATCCTGACTGATGTTGAAGGGCGAGGGCACCACGCTGCCGCTGGACTGCTCGGCGCCGAACTTGTAGAGATGGGACGCCGCCACCATGTACACCAGCGTGCCGTTCTCTTCCAAGTCAGGATCTTCGGCCACCACTGATAATATTGGCTCGTTCACACGCGCCGTGTGCTTTATACCTGTCGTATAAAACTTAATATTTAACAGCCGTTTTTATAACTAGAAGGTAACGTTTTTAGTTCTTCTTTTTAAACGGTATCTTGCGTTAACCTAACCAACGTCACCGAATTTGATAAAGTAATTTTTAATGAAGGATAAAATAAATAAATTAATAAGGAATTTATTGAGTAAGGTTCTCTGTCACAAGAATGTCCAATCTGGATTGGAATATACGTCTAAAGAAATATTTTCGTTGTGATAAATTTTATTCATGTAATTTCCGAAGATGACAAAAATCACTCTCAAAAAACTTTTTATTATTAAAGGAAGGCAATTGCTTTGGTATTTTTCTATCCACTTACGATGGTCTTCTGTCACATAAAATTTATTTTTCATTATCGATGTACTGACCTGCATAATACACCTTGGTGGTGAACACGGGCGCGTTGTCGTTTTCATCGAGTATGCGCACGCGCACTCGCGCCACTCCACCGCTCCCTACTCCCGCATCAGACCCGTTCTCCACGGAGTTCAGGATCATATCCGCATGCTCTAGTATGGGATTATTACTCGCGTACACTGTCAGCGAGTATTCTGTTTGGTTCTCCCTGGAAATATATTTTAGGTTCTTTTAACTTGGGCATATAAAACTTTCTAGTAGTTTGCGAAAAACAGGTAGGAACTAAAGAAATCCAGAAAGGTCTCTAACAGGTCAGTTAAATTGTAACATCTGACCAGAGATAATCATCTCCCGTCAACCTATGCTTCATCTAGACGTCACGCCGGCTACCATTAGGTACAGAAAGGTCATTTTACTGTGTATAAGAAAGGAAATACATCACCTAACTTAAACCAGTTAAAAGATTGCGAGATGTTGCAAATTACGGTTTCCTAACGAAGTTCCAGAAACAGTTACAAAACCAGGGTATTTCTCACCTATCAAAGCTGACGTTAGCTCGAATAATCCCTTGAGTCCTGTCCAAAGTGAAAGCGCCTTCCTGATTCCCTTCCAGGATGTGGTAGTACACCTTGCCGTTGTCGCCTGAGTCTTTGTCTATAGCCTTCATTGAGCCTGAAAGGAAAATTTGACAATTCTTGATTCCGAGGCTTTCATGCTGTTTATGAATTGTTTTTTTTAAAGCGGGACGAGCACGTGGCATCGCTCATTAACGGAACATAATATTTTTAATTTTAATTTAATTATAGCAAAAAAATCTAAAATATTTATTATATTGTTTAACAAGAGCAAAACATAAACTGACTAATCAAAATTGACGATATATTATGTAATGTAAGGCGTTTATAAAATTGCATCGAAATTACTTCTTAGTATCCCTTACATCCACAATTTAGTGAACAAGTCACGTACCAACAATGACTCCAGCTGGTAAGTTCTCTCTAACAGTAAACTCGTACGTGGTGTGGGTGAACTGCGGCTCGTTGTCGTCGTCGTCCACCAGCACCACGGTCAGCAGGCGCAGGGACTCGAACTGGGCGGGGGAGCCGTGGTCCACCGCCGCTATCACTAGCTGGAACGGAGAGAGAATGATTCATCATCAGACACATGAAGACTCACTGCTGAAAATGGAGTCTCCCCACACTATCACGAGCTGGAAGGGAGAGGGAATGATTCATCATCAGGCACATGAAGTCTCACTGCTGAAAATGGAGTCTCCCCACACTATCACGAGCTGGAAGGGAGAGGGAATGATTCATCATCAGGCACATGAAGTCTCACTGCTGAAAATGGAGTCTCCCCACACTATCACGAGCTGGAAGGGAGAGTGAATGATTCATCATGAGACACATGAAGCCTCACTGCTGAAAATGGAGTCTCCCCACACTATCACGAGCTGGAAGGGAGAGTGAATGATTCATCATGAGACACATGAAGTCTCACTGCTGAAAATGGAGTCTCCCCACACTATCACGAGCTGGAAGGGAGAGTGAATGATTCATCATCAGACACATGAAGTCTGACTGCTGAAAATGGATTCTCCCCACACTATCACGAGCTGGAAGGGAGAGTGAATGATTCATCATGAGACACATGAATCCTCACTGCTGAAAATGGAGTCTCCCCACACTATCACGAGCTGGAAGGGAGAGTGAATGATTCATCATGAGACACATGAAGTCTCACTGCTGAAAATGGAGTCTCCCCACACTATCACGAGCTGGAAGGGAGAGTGAATGATTCATCATCAGACACATGAAGTCTGACTGCTGAAAATGGATTCTCCCCACACTATCACGAGCTGGAAGGGAGAGGGAATGATTCATCATCAGACTCATGATATCTCACTGCTGAACGTAGGCCTCTACAAAGATTTCCAGACGGATCAGTCAGAAGGGGCCTCCAGCGTGTTTCTAGTAGAATACCAGGCAGCCAACAGAAGATCCATTAAGATGCACTTAAATATGTAAAAAATGGACGAAACACAAAAACTGACGTAATTACTTTCTTCGCTTTTACGTTGATTTGAAGTCTTCAAGCAATGGTGAGTTTATAGAATAGAGAAATAAAAAACATATTTTCGGTATGATAAAAATTATTTTCACATTAGTAAGAAAACGACTGCAAATAAAAACTGATCCACAAAGAATTATCCAGATCACTTAAACTTCTATATCATTGTAACTCAAGAGAACTATTTGAAACTTGATTTCAATTAAAGTGTCTATATGTTTCAGACTCATGTTAATCTCCAAAGATTTAGTTGAAACTGCCCAAAAAAACTTTCATTAATTTCGACTACTCTGCTGTTATGCTAGAAGTATAAAGATAAAGATAGTGACCTGGTACTCAGCCTTGACTTCTCTATCCAGGAATGTCTTAGTCCTCAGCTCTCCAGTGTCGCTGTCCAGGCTGAACTCCTGCGTCTCCCCCACGTTCTGGTTGTCCACCTTCAGGTAGTAGGAGACGCGTCCGTTGTCGCCGCTGTCTTCGTCAGTCGCTTGTATCGTTGTTATCAGGTAATCGGCTTGGGCTGCGTTCTGGAGAAGTTTTTAGATTAGAGGGCATTAGGAAAAAAATAATAAAATGTAGCCGTTTTTCAATTAGCTCTATTGTTTCCTTATATTTACATGAATGTTAGACATTAAAATTAAACTATTATCCGAATTATATCGCGGTTTTTATATTTTAAATTTCTCCTAACGTTTCGAAGACTTTGCAGCCATCATGGATACCGGGGGACGAGTCCCCTTATAGTTAATTTTGAATAGCTCTGTTGTATTTAGCATGATAGACATGTCCAAGATTATTTTTATTCTTTCGTTGCTTGAATATAGTATAGTAGGGTATAACAAGTTGAGCGTGAGAATGTATAAAGCTCATGGAAATTGACTCTATTACTGGACTCCTGACATCGTCAGACACACACATGCCATATTATTTACATCTCTGTTATAGTTGTTGCCAAACTACTAGAACGCCCTGAAGTTGCAACGGTTCAAACTTCAGAGCAAACTAGGAGATTGGAGTACAATACCTCAGGTATATCCAGCGTCCTCTGGTCCGGCGGTGGTTTGGTGAACACGGGGCTGTGCGAGTTGACACTGCGCACTGCGATGTCCACTCTCGCGGTGTCGCGCGACACTCCGTCCGAGGCCGACACCACGAGGCGGTGCGCCGCGCCGCCCGACACCGCGCGCGCCGCCGAGATGATGCCGCTCGAGGGCTCCACTGTGAACGTGCCTGGGGGACGAGATGTTATATACGTGTTAACGACACGAAATAACTACCCATTTAAAAATAATTTGTGAGGGGGGGAGCAAGAGGCGCGGAGGCTGTTTAGTAGAAAGCGGGCCGCTATCTTGCCAACCCGCGCACCCGTTCGCCCTTTGCACCTCCGTATTTCTTATATGCATGAAACTTAATGTTTCATCATACGACTTCTAATCAGCAAAACACCCCCTTTTTCTTTTGCGACCTGCACATTCAACAATAGATACTCTTTATACAGGCTTCTAGAGAAACACTGAAGACCCTGAATCATCGAGACGTAATAGACTACGAAACCAACATTGATGATATCAATATTCCTAATAATCTGGATGATATTAATGCTGACATAATCTATGATATTGATATCAATAAATAGCGAATAATATTATTTTGGATGAATAAATTGATGGTGTTTTTTAGAATAACTTACCGAAAACAGAAACACACAGAACCCTTAACCTAACTTGACTTTACAATTGGTCCCAAGTAACACCTATTCTACTCACCCGGTTCACTCTGCTCCAGGATGCTGTACTCGATTTTCCCGTTGACGCCCTCGTCCTTGTCTTCAGCGAGAACCTGCAGGATGGCTGCTGGAGGATTCAGCTGAAGGTTCTCCGCTATGGTGCTCTTGTACACCTTCTGGGTGAACACCGGCGGGTTGTCGTTTATGTCGATCACTTTCACGTGGATCTGTGGACGAAATTTTTAGCTCAAGAGAGGAAGATAGTGATATAAAAAATAAATATAAATTATAAACCCCTAAAAATAAATATAAATTTTATGCCACCATGAAACACTAAGCTTCTTTCGATCTCATTATTTGATTGAAAGCGAGAACCGCAACATCTGCTTCAAATTGAGGAAGGAATCTCATGCTCTCGTTCATAAAAAAAGTTTTAAACGCATAATATTACTAGAAAAGGCGCCCAATCTTTCATACGAATTACGTTGTCACTAAACAAATAAGATACGTTAAATACACACACACATCACGCATTTATCCCCGAAGGCAATAAATAAGGCAAATGTAGAGGTGCAACCAGAGCACCCAGGTTTCGCCAAGTGTGTTCCGTCCCATGATGTAATAAAGAGCGAGACTATCGCCATATCGGGCACAAAACCCAGATACTAAGCAGAAAAACTCAAATATCACTATGCCCGACCCGAGATTAGAACCCAGGGCCTCAAAACACTGCCGTACCACATTAAAATGATGAGCTAAAATAAGAAAAGCTCTTACAGGAACGCTAGTAGACCTCCGGATGTGCGGCGGCGCGTTATCAGTAGCGATAGCACGCAGCCATATATCGGGCGTGGTCTCGCGGTCGATGTCGGCGTCTTCCGCCACGGTCACCACTCCAGTGGTGGGGTCGATGGTAAAGAGTGACGCTAACTTCCCGGAGAGACTATAGCTGACTTCGCCATATTCGCCTGAAAAACAGTTAACCGTCATATAAATTGCCCTGGTGTCCGGTGACGTTTAATCCAAACATTAAATAATTATTCTCGTTATGTCTTAGAATGAGAATCGAAATATTGCTTTTTGGTGTACAAATACGGTTATTCACTTCGGTACGGTACGGTACTTCACGAAGACTGTAATTTTTTAAAAGTGCTTGTAGTTGGATCTTGTTGACTTCCTTTATCTCTTGCAGAAAACTCATAGAAAAGATGAGAACTAATTAAAAAGAGTTTACTTCGATAGGTCTTTTACAATAGCATTAATTCTAGTTACCTTCATCCTTATCAACAGCAGTGACGGTGACCACTTTGGTGCCAGCAGGCGAATGTTCCAGCACACTGGCGTCGTACGCGGCGGCTGCGAACGTCGGCTCCTCGTCGTTCGCGTTGACCACCTCCACGGTGACGCCTGCTGACGTCGACAGCTGCGGCACTCCCGAATCGAACGCGATAACAGTAAAGTTGATGCTGTGGACTTGCTCGTAGTCTATCCTCTGGATGGACTTCACTACGGCTGATGACAATAATATAATATTTAATTTCTAGGAGCTAAGATTATAAATTAATTACAATTAAATACAAGTTGATCAGGGAATCGACCTCTCCTTTAGAGATCCAGCCCTGGGTAAAAATTTCTAGAAAACTTTAGAATCATCGGCCTGGGAATCGAACCCAGGATCTCTCGATCGACAGAATCTATTGGTTGCCACAAGAGCAAGGAGACCAGTCTCTTTGCGAAGAGAAAAAGACATCTTACCAGTAATATTATCGATCTGGAAGTAAGGGCTTGGTGGGTGTATGATGTACGAGGAGATGGGCGTCTCCCGGTCGGTGGCTGTGAAGGTGTCCAGCACCGAGCCCAGGGGCTGCTCCTCGACCAGCTGCAGCAGGTACGACGGCTGCGAGAACACCGGCGCGTGCCGGTTCACGTCCACTATCGTTATTATTAACTCGCCTGGGGACAAAATAAATGCTTTAGGATCTATTGATATAAAAATCATTATTGAATACTGCGATTAGGGTGGAGACCGAGGGCTCCTAGTAAGTAGTCTCAATACTTTTGTATAAATCTTATTATCCCCCACTAAATATTATGCCTTAAGCACTCGAGAAAATGTAGTCATTGACTACATTTTCTCGTCTTGCATTTACCTGATGCTTAAAATCTTTCATCAATAAGAAGTTACATAGTTCTTGAGGGCTGTAGGTTACTTTTTATCCCAGGAACGAGGGGCGCAGTTGCAAGCATAGGCTAGTATTTGTATATTTCTGTATTATCATGCGTTTTGTTGTGAATTACCGTGAGCCTCCTGCAGCGTGGGTGCGGAAGCGTCCACAACCCTCACCGGCAGCGTCAACACCACCGCCTTGCTCCGGTCCAACTGCTGCGACACCACTACAGTACCGTTGGGCTGCACCGAGAACCATGAACCGAATATGCCTTCGTCGGACACCTGTGTGAAAATAGAAAAAAAAATATTTACGTCACAATGAAATACCTTATAGATATTTATATTTATTGGTTTGTGTGTGTCACATTGACCTGCCATACTTTGGTCAACAACAGCAGAGTCCTCGACTCCTATATTACCACATACTATTTATTACGATACTTGCCATTTTTATCGATTGCCCTAATGAACGAATCAGATTTATCAACCACTGTAATCAACAGATCCTTCAACTCTACAAATAAGTAAAAAAAAAAAAAAAAAAAAAAAATGGTACATCACTCACCACTTTCCCATTCTTGTCTACCGCTTGTATCACGCTATCAGCCAGCGTGTAGACCAGTTGACTGCTGTCCACGATATCAGGGTCTGTGGCGAGGAGTGTGTGTACTTCTGTACCCAGTTCAGCATCAGCGGAGACCTCAGCGCGCTGCACCGATGGCGTGAAGTACGGCCTCTTGTCGTTTACGTTGATCACGTGGACCGTCAGCTCGGTGGTGCCTGTGAGGCTTGGAAGACCTGGAGAGGGGGGTTTTCATTTTTTTACCAACTTCTGCTGTGGAATATTTTTCGAAGTTCCTCTTTGAATATCTGCTGAGGATTTTCCCACAAATACCCTTGAGTTTAATGTAAACAGATGCCCTGAGAATCGAAAAATTCAAATACCAAGTCGGGAAATACAGGTTATCTAACAAAATTTGTTCAAGACTGAAACCTCTAAAGAGTAATGACGTCAAGCAAGTCAAAAGTTTCTCAACACCAATTGGAATGTAGTTAGAAGAGACCAAAGAAGACTAAAGCTACTCACCAAGATCAGTAGCGATAATCTGTATCCTGTAGGTGTTGCGTTTGTCGTAGTCCAGTTTCGCGGAGACGGTGACCACTCCCGTCACGTTGTCTATCACGAATGACTCCAGAGCGCCCTTCTGTATCGCGTATTTGATCTCCGCGTTGAGTCCGACGTCCAGATCCGTTGCACGCACTGCTGCTACTTCCGTGCCTGTGAAATTACGTATAATGACGTTATACGTTGTTTTACTCTGTCGGGATACGTTCTTAACGAATTTCCGGGCAAGATAATTACTGGCGAGGTGATGAATGCTATCAGCATTGACGTACAAAATTTTGTGATTCCAAATTCTAGAAGGTAGTTTGTCTCGACCTTCAATGTGAAAAAAAAAGTCAAATTGGTGGTCACTATCGGTGATGGAACCCATTTTGGCTGAAGATGACTTCAGATATATTATGAATTAAATAATATATTAAAATATTCCATAATATACTTAACTATATTATGGAAGACTGGTAAAGGGTCTGGTGTATCAGCGGGATCCTGGGTGATGAATTAATAAATCACTTAATCTAAAATATAGATGTAGATAAGTCACTGATAGTTTCCGTACCCAAAGGCGCGTCCTCGGATATGTCGGCGTCGTATTTGTCGGTGTCGAACACTGGCGCGTGGTTGTTGACGTCGCGGATGGAGATCTCGACCAGACACGTCGCGTTGTGAACGCCATCTGTCGCCTGATAACCAACATCAACCGGTTAGAAAGGATATATAATTCTTAACACCGTACGCATACATTCACGCCGTTTATCCCATAGGGGTAAGCAAAGGCGCAACTATTACCTACAACAATTTTATGACAACTTTATTGGCATAATTAACATGAAGGCGAGACTATGATTTCAAGCTGATACTGAACAAAAAACCCAATATCACTTTACCCGAACCCAGAATAGATCCCCAAACCTTAGTACGACAGTCATACCCTAATACAACTACGCCATCGTGGCTTTCAAATATCCAAACGCTATATATCTTACCAGAACAGTAAGCACGATCTTGTTGTCTCCTTCGGGAGCTGTTACTCCTCCCGCGTCAGGGACCACGGAGATCTTCCCACTGCTGCGTTCGATCCAGAACGGATGGTTTGGCGGGTCGATGATCGAGTACCTGACGTCTGACGTCACGTCAGCGTCGCGGGCTTGCACCTGACAACATTCCATGGGTATTTGTATTAGTGTTTTATTTTTTGCTATATATACAGGGTGTACACTTAGCAGTTGATGATGCAAACCGAAATAAAGAAGGAACTATACCGCTGCGCCGGAGTTGTCAATTTATTTCTTTGAAATACTACACTAATATGAAACTGACTGGCTAAAGCTGACACAATTGTTCAGTTTTGTTATATCGCTATTTCGATCAGTACCTGCAGGTCTGGTTCGAACTTGACGGTGTCCTCGTCGATGGAGGCCTTGTACACCGGCGTGAGGAACACGGGAGGGTTGTCGTTGGAGTCCGTCAGCGATATCTGCAGCGGCACCACCGTCATCTGACCGGCGCCGTCGTCGTCCGTCGCCTGCAATAGTAGACAGAGTCTTTCTAGCAGGTAATTCGATATATTGTTAAAATATAAACAATTACAACAATTAAGATTTAATATATTAGCAACACTGTCATTAATTTCCTTATTTTTTTATAATCTAGTATCTGTCTCTTGGCTGTTCCACTGTAACGGTACCATATGGTTCAACTAATAAAAACTGTAATCTTTGAATATATTTTATTTTCACTAGAATCTAACAGTATGTAGAACCCAAATGAATACCGGACATGAGGTTAAAAAATCGACAGAGAAACTAGTCCCTGAAGTTACATCACGAGGTCGAAGTGATGATGGCATCGAATGACTCACAAGTTACGCGTTGGACCATATTGTACCTTTATAATTTACACCACTTTGTACTTAACATTAGGTTGCGGTTTCTTCGGTACTAAAATGAAAACATACACACCCACTACCGAAGAAATATTAGCTAATATCAGTAGGCATACATCAAAAAATTAACCCACTATTCGAAGCCCGATACTTAACAAATCCCCTTTTTATATCCATGATCTATCATCTTCACCCCAGCCACATCAATTGAAGTTAAAACGGCACTACCACAAACTAGCTACTATTAAGAACAAATTTCCCCCACCTTGTACTGCAAGAAGTAGTCCATCCTGGTCTCGTAGTCGAGGCAGGGCGGCGTCCCGGGCGTGGCACACGGAGCCACGGTGATGGCGCCGGTCCTGTTGTCCACGCGGAACAACTCCGCGCCGTTACCCGACAGCTCGTACACTATGCCTTCCGTGCCGAACCTTCAATACACATGTGTGTGTTTTAGTTCGATTACTTCAAATTGACCATTGTATTAGACCACATTCAGAGGTCAGAGACAAATTTTACTATCAATTCTTTAGAGCCAAAACGGCATAAATAATTAGTTTGATCACTATTTAAAAATATTAACTACTAGCTTCCGCTCGCAGCTTCGCCCGCGTGGATTTCGGACTTCAAAAATGGAGCCAGTCGCGAACGTTCGAGAATGTTCGTTTTACGAAGCTACTCCCTAGGTGATTCGCTAGCCTCTAGGTGCCAAGCAAGCCGCCTGCCTGTGCGTTCGCGACCTTATATATATACAAAAATAATCCTTATAGCATGATTCAGTATTCACGCATGATGGCTTATTATTAGCGTATTTCATGTATAACTTTGGTGTTTCTATACCGATTTCTATGATTCTTTTTTATGGAATATTTAATAATGTTAACTTTTTAAATTAGGGATGACTGAGAGTGTTATAAACGTAAGAGTAGACATAATGAGTAAGCTTCGAACTGCTAAGCTGTCGGGAGTTACACGTGTTATTGTGAGTCAATCATAAAAGATAGACATATGCTGTCGTGGGATATTTTTTACATAATTTTAAGGAGAACATTTCCGTCATACATGATTTTTGTGTAGCTTTAACCATTAAGGTTGCACACGCGACGGAAGCTTAAAAAATGGAGTAACTTCTCCCGTTTTCCCAACATATCCCTTCACTGCTCTGCTCCTATTAATTGTAGCGTGATGAAAAGTATACTATAACCACCACAGGAGTATGACAAATAATTGTACCAAGTTTCGTTAAAATCCGTCGAGTAGTTTTTGTTTCTATAACGGTTATACAGACAGACAGACAGACAGAAAGACAGACAGACAGACAGACAGACAAAAATTTTACTAATTGCATTTTTGGCATCAGTATCGATCCCTAATCACCCCCTGATAGTTATTTTGGAAATTTTTTTCTTGTACAGAATTGACCTCTCTACAGATTTATTATAAGTATAGATATAGATAGATTAGAAAACAAACACAAATCACACCTTCATCCCTAAAGGGGTAGGCAAAGATGCAAGCGGTGCAACCAGTGCAACCATATTTCGTCAATATTCTATGACTTAATATGATAGGGAGAATCGTCTATCGTACAATTTCCATACTCGTGCAACCGCGAGATTTAACTGTAGAGACTTCAGTACGCCGTACGAAGGCGCCGTACCTGCCGGTGTCGCGGTCGCCGGCGCGCAGCGCGCCGAGCCGGGCGCCGCCGCGCGCGCCCTCGGCCACGCTGGCGAAGTGCGCCGCCTCCGGGAACTGCGGCGCGTTGTCGTTCACGTCCAGCACCGACACCGACACCCACGCCGTCGACGACAGCCGCGGCGACGTGTGCACCTCCTCCGCGATCACCTGCACATCGTCAACGGACGCTGTGAAAGGCTTAGCAAAGCGGAGGGGGGATGCAGTCAGTGTCAATCCGATCCTATGAAAGGCTGCCTTGCAAGTTGCAAGTTAGGCTTTCAGGCTACAAGACATTGACATACAGCAACTCTGCTTCACGAAGTAAAAGATCAGCCAAACAGGAAGAACCTCATCTAAATAAAATAATGTGTCTCAAACTCAGGCAGGTTTAGTAAACACGTCAGATCCTGACTCAGTTCGGACGTAATCATGTAGTAAGACGTACTAGTTTACAAGGGTTGAACCCTTTAAAATTTATGAAATATTTAAGAGAATATTGCTAACCACACATATCGAATTCGTCAACTAGTCCAGAATTTATAACTATTCAGACAAATTGTTACTCGAGCAAAACTCGTAGAAATTTGAAGGCACTATAGTCAAAAAACAGATGTTAAGGTCGTACATACCTCGAGTATAAACTTCCTCTGGTTAGGATCCTCGTAGTCGAGGCTGGAGTTGAGGCGGAGTGTGACGGAGGCGCTGCCCGTCGCCGTCGCGGGCTCCACTATGAACGCGCCGAGCTCGTCAGAGAGACGCAAGCTAAACACTGAGTTTAGACCCTGGAAAAGAGAAAGAAAATTGGGTATATTTGTGTATTTTTGGATATCCCTTTAAACTGAAAGAAAAAATTATAGTAGACTAATAAAAAAAATAAAGAGTTGTTCAAACATTATGCCGTCTAAAAGGTTGCTTCTCTGAACATTCACCAGAATTGTGGCCTGTCTTACGTACTACATGTACTAATTCATAATCATAACGGAACGCGACTCATCCACATAAATACTCCTCTAGCTCAAATTTCAATTCCCTTACCCAAAGATCGTTAATAAACTAACAATGGGTGTACTTGATTGATCAAACATGGCGGTAGTCACATACCATCAGAACTCTTAAAATCTTGACTCTTTACCAGAGGCTTCTTGCCGACTTCCCTGTATGTAGAATCGAATCATTATTAGAATGATTAGCAGATCGCATATATGAAATATTATTACCCACATGATGCATCGAGTTACCTTTCAGAAAAGTTTAACTTTCCCCACCGCTCTCTACACTCACCACGTCAGTATCAGTGACCACCATATCCAAGTTCGGCAGCGGTGTGCCGATCGGCAAGCTCTCCGGTATCTCCACGCTGTACTCCTTGCGGTTGAACCGCGGGGGTTCGTCGTTCACGTCCTTGATGGTGACCGTCGCCGTCGCCAGCGATGACGTCAGCGGCGAGATCAGTGGTGACCCGTCTACTACTTCTGTTGCCTGTAACATATTTTTAAATATAAATGACTGATAATAGTTTTTGCAGAACTGAGCTAATATTCTGTTTGACATATGGATGTTTTTTAGCTACGGGCAAAAACATTTTGGACTCTTATTTAAGACAGATCCCTATGTCAGACCTAAACCCAAAGTACTTAAAATGAATCTTATGGTATGTATTTGTTGCTGTTGAAGTCTTTCGCTGATAAACTTACCCTAATAGTGAGGTTGAGAGGTGAGGAAGGATCCTTCAGAGCCTCTCTGTCTAAAGGTTTGGCGGTCCGTAGCTCGCCCGTGGTACTGTCCAGCAGGAAGAAGTCCAATGGATCTAAAAGTGACAAATTCATTATGCAAGCGTTTTATATTAAACTTCAGATAAGTTAACTAACAGGAACAGTCATCGTACAAAATATTAAATTCCGGTTCGAAGGACCAAATCACTGGTATTGAAATAAAATGACACTTGCGGATTTTTTGAGATTTTAATGTAGTTTCTCGATAATTTTAAGGCGTGTCTGCATTCGTGGTAACCTGATGGACTAATCACGACAAAATATTTGAAATTAGTTTTATTTTAATGTCTTACATAGTGTCTTAATATTCATTACACTCACTTGTGACTAACTCGAGCACAACATCCCTGGGCTGCGCTCTGTCAGCGTCTCTGGCCTTGACGGTCATTACCAGAGTCCCGACAGGAGCATCCTCGGCCAAAGCCCCGGTTAAGGTACCACTGAACACCGGCGGCGAGTTCTGGACATCTACCACCTTTATTTCCACGTGCGCTGTGGAGTTTTGGGTTCCGTCCTGGAAGGTAATAAGACTTATATTAAAAACTATCTTATGCACAGGGCTCTGTCCACGTGAAAGACTTTTCCTGATATTGAAGAAAATAGTATTATTATCTATACCCAAGGTTAATTGCTTTACAAATATTTAAGTAACTGTAAAATTCACATAATAAAATAAATAAACACTACTGTCATATTACTATCATACAAATCTTCCACCAGTAATCGTGGGGTCAAACCAATTTACGGTCTACTCACAGTGGCGTAGAGTTGAAACTGGTAGAACTGCTTGTCGTTGTAGTCGAGACTCCTGCGCAGCACCAGCGCGCCGCTGTACTGGTGCGCCGTGGAGTTCAACGACACCACCTCGAACGTCTCGCACGCTTCCGGCCACTGGGAACATACATATAAGGATACTAGCTTTTGCTCGCGGCTCCGCCCGCGTTATAAAGTTTTTCAGGCTAAAGTTTTCCGTTATAAAAATAGTAGTTTCCCGGGAGCCTATGTTCTTCCCAGGGTCTCAAACTGTCTCCATACCAAATTTCATCTTAATACGTTAGGTAGTTTTTGAGTTTAACACGTTAAGGCAGACAGATGCAGCGGGGGACTTTGTTATATTATTTAGAACTTTTTAAGTGAAACAATCCCGTCATACATCATTGTTGCATAACTTTAACCGTTTACGCAGCGCAGGCAACGGAAGCTCTCAAAACTCATAATTTTCATTTCATTACTGCTCCGCTCCTATTGGTTATAGCATGATGATATGCCTATAGCACTCCAGGAACAAAGGGCTATCCAACACAAAAAGATTTTTTCAGTTCAAACCGGTAGTTCCTGAGATTAGCCATTACTGCTCCGCTCCTATTGGTCATAGCGTGATGATATGTAGCTTATAGCGGTCCACAAATAAAGGACTATTCAACACAAAATTTTTTTTTCAGTTCGAATCGGTAGTTCCTGAGATTAGCTATTACTACTCCGCTCCTATTGAATATAGCGTGATGATATATAGCCTATAGCTCTCCACGAACAAAGGGCTATCCAACGCAAAAAGAATTTTTCAGTTTGGACCGGTAGTTCCTGAGATTAGCCATTACTGCCCCGCTCCTATTGGGTATAGCGTGATGATATATAGCCTATAGCACTCCACGAACAAAGGGCTATCCAACGCAAAAAGAATTTTTCAGTTTGGACCGGTAGTTCCTGAGATTAGCGCGTTCAAACAAACAAACAAACTCTTCAGCTTTATATAATAGTATAGAAGTATAGATTACAAAATGGAAAATAAAATAAGAAGGGAAAATAAAGATTATTTATTTAGAGGTTCATTACATAAAAGTTAAAACTCAACATAAAGGCTATGGACTGCATTGTTAAAAAAAATGTACTTCAAAAGCTAAATGACGGGTCAAATATATACCAAAGAATATGATATTGTGTTCTTCGATGCTCAACAAAAGTGTCGAATATACAACGATAGACCCTATGACGCGACTCAACAAATATGGTAAAAATAACTCAAATTTATTATGTACTTCATAATTTTATCTTCCACCTCCTCATTATTATGTTTTAGATTATAATTAGATATTATTTTGTTAGTGGTAAATGCTGTGTTCACCTATTAGTAGCACACATATCAGATGATGTACCTTGTTGTTTTATTGTATTAAAGGGTGTAATATGTAGTGCTGTTGGTATACCTTACAAATAAATAAAACTCCGGGTACTTTCTCACTAATAAGATAAATAACGTTAACCAACCTGTTCATTAGGTACGCAGCCGACTTCCAAATTATCGCCAACGGAGTCCCGATCCTCCACTTGTATGTTACTTAATATAGTTTTACCGATCTCTTCGTCTTCGGGCACATCTACCTCGTAAGGGCTCTGGAAAACAAACGAATAATTTTTTTTTTTGATTATCAAACATAATCTGAGATCAAGCTTTCGTCTCTGAAAAGGTAGACAGAGAGGCAAACAAAGTGCCCTTGAATTAGTGATAGTATTTCATCTCCGTAATTGAATAGGAAACGAGCCTCTTGCCATATTACGATACGTAATTTTAATCTCGATCAACGACTACCTTATAGACCATTTTAATCAAATATTTTTAACAGAATTTAAAAAAAGGAGGTTACAATTCGACATGTATTTTTTTTATATTTGTTACCTAAGAACTCAGCCAGTTATGAACCGATTTGGCATTTTTTTTTATTCGATAGAATATACATCTAGATTCGACCCATAGGATTTGTTCAAAATCGCTTCGGTAGTTTAGTTTTAAAACTAAAATAACTATAATATTTTGTGTACAACTTATTAACTAAATTCTCGCCTGGTGGTAAGCGTCGTAAGTCGTCTTACTCATAACCACGGAACAACGAAACCTATAGATATCAATTAACCTATTGAATAACAATTCATTCTGCTTACATTTTTGAATATAGGCGGATTATCGTTCTCATCCAGTACTATCACTGTGACGGGCTGCAGCTGCACGAGGTTCTGCTTTTTCTCAGGGTCCTCATCTTCAATCGACACTAGGAACTTTATCGTGTCTTCCACCTGCAAAATAAATGGTTGGATTAGTCTACAGCAGGAACGATAGTGCTGTGGGATATACAGTTGTATATAATTAAGCCGACTTGACTAGTTATACCAAACAAAATCCGTTCTTTTCTTTAGGTTGGTAAGATCTATTATTTTGTCCGACTGAATTTAGTAACCGTAACTTTAGAATTTTTATCGCTTTTTAATTGCTGGAATAATACTGATGCTACTCATGACTGCCTTCGGGACAGCTTTGATTAACTATAATTATATAGAATGTTTATGATTACTTTACGCAATTAATTAATTTTCCTTTCGAAAACACAAACGTCTCGCTCTCTTCTTGTTATTCATTATCATGGTATTCGCATCCGCCCCTCTTCCTGAAATCTATATTATGGATTGAATTATACACGTTTCAACTTACCTCTCTATCTAAAGGTCGATCAAGGGTCACATTTCCGGTGTCAGGATCCACAGAAAACTTGTCCGTGCCGACTAGACTGTATTTTATCTGAAAACACATCCATATATTCATATTGTTGTTACTATTTTCCAATAAAAGATGGCGCTGTCCATACTTTTACACATAAGTCTGCTCATTATATTTTAAAAGCTTAACCACTTGACCAATTATAATTGAATATGCATAATATTGAAATGTCAGTTGCCAGTGTTATCCAAATTAATGATAGAACGAGCGGATAGCTCGCCTGAAATCATGATCACTCATAAATAATTGCTACATATTTAGGCTATTCGATAACCACTTTTAAACTCTACCTGTATATTTTGCATACTTAGTAAATACAATTTCTCATTCATATTGAATTTGAAACAGGTAGACGATGCAATAATTCGGACTTTGAAGTTGGATGCGGCCTCTTTGGACTAAATATTTTAGGCAGGCAATACCGCAAACAAAACCCAATTATTTATAAATTATGAGTTTTATATTAGTTATTTGTATTTATGGTTAATAACTGAATCCCAAACAGCTAATGCAACAAATATTCTCGACATTTACCTGTTTATCCTTAAATTGTTACACTTCGGCTTACTTTGCATTGTTAATTAAATTCCCAGTGGAATGAGTAGTGTTAATAAATATAACTTATATCCTCATTGTGAGCAAAGATCATTTATTTATTTAATAGTAAATTTAGTTGTTTATAAATTTTCCCGGATATCATGTAAGCATCCATTGCATCGACTGTAAAGGCTTTTAACAATCACAATTGAAAGACCATATACGGAATAAGAACACTTAACAATCAGGCACGATTTTCGATACCGTAAAACACTTTTGGTCACAACTCCTCCAACAGAACTAAAGAACCAGAAACCATTCTCAAAATAAAATATTACATACTCGAATACGGAGGCTAGTCAGCGCCATCTATCAGCAATACACTAAAAGATATACTTACAGGTAATCCATCAGGGTCCGTCCCTTGCAGTGTATAAACAACTGTGCCCACTGGAGTGCTCTCTGACAACGCCAGGTTGTTCATGTCGTGTGTGAACACCGGCAGCCTGTTCGAGGACCCTGGAAAAAGAATTCACTGGTTTTTCATTCTGGCAATTTGTAACAAATCTATAAAAAAAGGTTTTTAACAGTGGCAGTTACAACTAGATGTTTTTAAAATTGTTATAAATGGCCTCTGTGATTCAATGGGTGACTAGCTGTTAATCAGGAGCCAGTTCTTGGGACATATAAGTACTTATTTATGGCGGTCACCTGCCTCGAGGAAGCCAGTCGATACCAAGCTGGTCTAATTTGGTGCATGGGCATTGATTTAATTAAGTATGTATGTACTTACTACTACGGAAAAATTTGCATGTACTTTTATGAAACAAACAAAAGGAGTCTTTAAAGAAAGATCCGTTATGAGTAATGCTAATAGTGCTAATTAACAGTTCCGTTTCACGCAGCATTTGTTCGAAAGTGGCACAACATGGGACCACGAGCTTATCGAAACCACATCCGTACACATAGTACAGATCACCTCGCAGATTCTCTAAACTATTTGATTAATTGTCCAAAATAAAATGCAACGATCAAATATAATGCTTAAATATTATAAAACAACGTCCTCCACCTAAATCCAGTCTAAACGCTATAAACAAAAAAACCGCCCATCAGATTTCGAATCTGGGGAATATATACAGCGGGACTTTTATCTGGAAAATACTCTTTTATGCAAGCGAAGCCGCGAGCAAAAGCTTGTTATTGATATAGAGTACGAGTATATACAATATTTTACAGCGCGTCAGACCCTGCGTCTAAAACTACCTATCGTCTAAGATAATACTTACGAATAATTAAAGTTATTTTACCTGACTGAAAGCAGAGAACTGTCCATAATATAACGTAGCTCCACCGCGTCTCCATATTTGGTTTTCTGAAACAAAAAATATACATTTATAAATTCGAGCCTGTAAAAAAATAGTCTAATAGACATCTATCATCCAGCGCTGCAGCTGTATTGCAGCAGCATTAAGCTGAATGAATAGCCCATTATTGGCACATTAATCTAATTGTCTATAAAATACTTTACGTGTTATAATAGCATTTTGTGCCAATAATAAAACTCTTTTCTTTCTTCCTATTTAAAAATCAAAGGATTAAGCTGTTAGTTGTTCTAATATAAACACTAATAGAACATAAATGGATAAATACTTTTATTCTTTACTATAATAATTATAAACTCGAATAAAACTTCATACATTTAAGACGATAGGCAACACAGACTGATCTACATTATCTTAAACATAAAATACAGATCATTTCTATTGCATAATAAGATTTTGTTCGCGATCGCAATATTACAACATTCGAAATAGCGAAACGTAACGAGTACACATCGAGTACAAAAACGTGGCACGCAGCGGATAGTTCACACGGGATCACCGATCACAACGCAACGCTTGACAACGCTTCGCTGTACGTAGAGCGTGTTTCCACGTCCGACGACACGAGAAAATATCGTGTTCACATAAACACATCTTATTGTCAGACATTTTCAATATCATGATGAGTTTTGTCTATTAACACATTTTTTATTAAAAATGTTTCGTTGTTTTAAATCTGATGTTATATTCGGAGTCGTATATTATGATCTAAGACTACATTGCCTTTAGTTCACTCGACAACTAACAACGCCCCTTACGATGTTCATAAGTAGGGATTTCTGGGTTCATAAGCTAGGATTTCTCGTTATGAATAATTCACCAAATTAGTTAAAAAACTATACCAGTCCCGCAAACGATCAAATCGCGATACAATAATGTACAAAATCAAACATGGCAAACTACCCTATTTTCGTGCAGTGGTGGAAACGCAACGCAGCGAGAGGCGGTGACGTAACGCGCGGCGTGACGCGTTGCCTAACCGCTCCTTGCATTGTTCTACACGCCGAGCCGCGTGCCAGCTGCCGTGCGTGAACAATCGCCTTCGGATTTGACGAATCACAGAAAAATCATAACTTGCGAAGGCTTTAAGCCTAGCATGATTATACCTGTAGAAAGTTCAAAATGATATTTGATAATACGAATAGTGATGACCAAACTGATATTAAAACAATCGCGCGAGGGAGCACGCGCGGTGGTTACTAGTTAATCTGAAGTATAAATAAAAATTATTTCTTGCCAACTCAGATTTGTGTGGTTATACCGTACAATACATTTTATTATACACTCGAAGTACCAGTACATAAATAAAATGTTCGCATAACTAGTTTAATAGGTTTAGTGATCATTAACATTCTTAATAATGGAATGATAGAGTCGTTTATTGACAAATCTGCTCATGTCCTGATGATCTCTAAAACAAAGCAATCTGATGCATAAATCATATTAGTTGATTTCACTATGACTATAATTTTTTTTTTTCTAAACTGTTATTTAATACTGGCATCCCGCTGATTGTTTAGAAAGATTCTCAAGTGCGCTGTAGGATGGTGGACTTAATCTGTTAATCTGTTTCAATAGAGTTTGCAGAGACAAACACCTTTCCGCAACATATTAGACTATTTCACGGAATCCTAAACTACAAAAATCACGCAATAAGCAAGATTCGTCGCAGCAGCATTCGATGTCCACACAAATTCTACTTGTACCATATTTGGACACGTCAACCGCACTTCACTACTCTAACTACATCACTTGAGTGGTAATAGTAACATCGCATTAGTATCAACTGTTATGGTGTTATAATATATGTATAAAGAAATAAATAAAGTAGGATCATACTGTTGGGGTGGCCCAGGACTTTCTAGGCTAAACATTTGCGTGCGATATAATGTCGCAACACTTCCATGACAAACGATCGTTTGCTCCGGCCTTGTTAGTGGCTAATTGTGCCCGATTTGTTACCTTTTGTTTCGCTTACAAAAACAGCCTTGAATTCTTAAAAATGTCACCCAACTTCGGGCAATTTATTGTAATAAATTCTTTGCGCAATTTTGTACCAATTCTGAAGAATTGGGTGAAAATATCTTCACACGCTGGTTGGGCTAATCATGACTGGCGTGCCGCTGCTGTAAAATAGCAAAACTATCTTTTGTCTTAATGAAAAAATAGTCTTTGGCATAATTAGCAGTAATTGAAAATTCTGAACCCAAACTGACAGATTACACTTTAACCAGCGGGTTTTGAAGCATCTCTTGCACACGAGTTCCAAGGTTCAATGGCGAGCAAGTTAAAATCACTCCCAAAGTGAGTTGAATAACTATATTAAATTTAATTCTACAAGTGATAGTTCTTCAAAACGTGTAAAATACAGAATGAATCAACCTCACAGGAAATTGACACAAATATTACTTTTGTGTCTCGTACAATTTGCGAGATTGATAGAGGCCCATCGTCGAATAACTTTCCCACCGATACAATCCTCCTTAAAGATATGAAATGATATGAAATAATTGATTTGACCCGTAAAATGTTATACGTTTTTTAGGTTCCGTCAATATTAAATCACCAGTTCGTAAAGCAGTTCTCACCAGAGAAGAACAGGCAAGAGACTCCAGTGTTGCTCTTTCAAAATCAGTTCATTGATGATTACCTCTCGGCAGTCAATACAATTATGCCGGCCACTACAGCGGGTTTCACCACCTTATGTACAATGGCCGCTATCCGGACGGGTATCAAATATAAACCAACCGTCTTTGTCTTTAACATTTGAAATCTGATTAACCATTGACTGGACTTCACATTAAAACCTAATTAATAATAGACTACACAAACATAGCGTGTTATTACAAAACAAGCGATCGTAATTAGCGTGGTTAGTTGGTTGGAGCGCATTAGTCGCGTGGTCGATGGTCAGACGGTCACGGCACTGACCTGCCCATTAATCCCAATTAACGTTGTACCTGCTGATTGCTGTTTACCGTACGGTAAAAACACACTCGTGTTGGAGGGATAGGCAGAAATGTAAGAATTATGTACCCAGCCTATACGGGCAAACTTCAAATCTAATCGCAATTTACATGTACCAATTGTGATTATTGACTTATAGAAAAAGGTTTAAGAGCAAAAGCGCTTTTAATTATCTTAAAACAATGCCTATTAGACAGTGATTGGAATAAGATTTTTACTGTTTTTCCCTATTTATTGGCATCGCATTATGTGCGTTTGCTAGGGGTACTAAGTAAAACACAGTTTTAGAACTTAAGTAGGCTTAAGAACATTTTAGTCAATGATACTACTGAGGTATCGAATTTGGTCCTAGGCTCGGTTAAAATGATAAAAGGTTTTAATCATAGCATTCAGAGTAGGGTTCGGAATTGTGCCTGTTAAATATCTAACTATTACATGTGACCTAACAAGGCTATCAGAATGTTGTGGTATGTCTCTACCTTACCCGAAAATTAGCAAAGCCTTCACGGCTTACCTAAAAATGGAGAAAACATAAATAATAATGCCTTGAAATAACCAACTTGTTTTATGAAACTAACATCTTAGTAACACGATCACCATGTGAACTAATCTCACGTTTCCCATACAAATGTGTGCAATTTGCCGGCTGACCGTTGTGTTACGTCAGCGAACGGTAGCGTGGCGATGGCGACGGTAACTGTACCCTAATGACGGCATAACGGTCGCGCCGGCCCCGATACCGCACAGGATCGCCCGGGAAACTGGGTGATACTTGCCAAATATTCACACACATTATGCCTTTTTATAGCCTCATAGTGAGAGCCTTATTGTGAGTGGAAAGTACTGCCAGGAGGTCGTAGGTTCAAAACCCAAAAGACAGTGTAACTTTTAAAAGATTTTGAACATTTCAGTTCCATATTTGAAGGTTAAAATCGTGGACCTAGATAGTACATACCTAATAATTCTACGATGCACATCTGTCGAACTCTTCGAAATACCGACGTGAGCTTAAGTTTTATGAGCTTTTTATGTAACATAAAAAATAGAAGTGTTATGTATTTCTATGCATACAGTATTAATTACGATTCATTAAAGTTAACACTTAAAAGCAACAATTTAGGTCATTACTCTCATGTAAAGTGCACATAAAATATAAAACTTGCATTTAGAGCATCATAAAACGACTGTATAACATCCTCTATATCATTAAAGTAAGTATAAATATCTATTAATACAACTCATAAATGCGAATATTTGTGAATACGTCCGGATGTTTGCTAGAACTAAAGGCAGAAACCGCTAAAAGCATTTGTATGAAATATGACACAAAAAAACGTACAGTCGAATTGAGAACCTCCTGTTTTATTGAAGTCGGTAAAAAAACCAAACGCTTTTTGCCCCCAAAAAAAAATCATTATATTTTGATGAATTTTCAAGATAGAATTTAAACGTATGTGGAGTATAGAAAAATGTAGTAAAGCATAGAGTATTTTTGAAAACAAACTTGTGACTGATCCTTAATCAATAATATAAGGCTACATACAGTTCTTAATAAATATTTATTATTCTGTATCCCATTAAAATATGTCTTCAACTCCGAGAAAAGATGCAGACAATTAGGATCAAAAGTAAGTCTATAACATTAATAGCAATAAGTATATGGATGAATATACATTTCCCATGCCCAGAGTCGTGAGCGGGTTACGCAAGTACGATTATGTATAGACACCTTCGGTAACCAGCTGGTTAAGCTTCCCTGTTCGAGATATACAAACATACATAACTACAACGTAGGCGTCATCCGACAGGATAGGAACCTTACCTCCGTCTTTATTAACTTAAAATGATGAAAAGATTGTTTCCTGTTGTACCTGTGAGCTGGCTACTGATCCGATTGTATCACTTATAGGTAACAATAAAAAAGGTAAATATATTATAATAATAAATAATAATATCAGCAATGTATTATATACTTGCCCACTGCTGAGCACGGGCCTCCGACACTACTGAGAGGGATTAGGCCTTAGTCCACCACGCTGGCCTAGTGCGGATTGGTAGACCAAAAATATATTATGCCTGAACTTAAATTTTCTGTTCAAGGAATGAACTTATACGCGAGAACATAATCGCGAAACCATGTGTAATGATGTTTTTAAATTCTACATAACTTTGTATTTGATAGGCTACACTAAAAATGTTGTATAATTATGAAATGTAGGTACTAAGTACATATTATAACGTTGACTTTTCGAACGACCAAAACCTTAGTCCGCCCCATGACTACGGAAACTGCAGTCTTTGAAACATTGCGTAAAAAATTAAATATAAAACCAATATAAAATCCGAAAACTAGTTTTATTTTGATCCTTGACTGTTTAAATAAATAAAAGTAACGTTTGCTTCAATAACAATTCATTTCTTTATAGTATAATATAGTGTTTGACTGTCTCGATGCCGGAGTTGCACGATGTACGATACCGCTCTGAGGCGATTCGAATCCTGAGTTAGGTAAAGTAATATTGGGTTTGTCTGCTTAATATAACCCCGGAGTTTGTAATTTATGTCCGATATGGCAATAGGCTCTACGCACCCCTTCGGAAATAATGACTTGACGTGTGTGTTTACTGTAATGTTTTTGGCAACATGTTTACAGCGTATGTGTAACGACTTAGTATTCTTAATAACAAAGCTCCACTGTTCTATGTTAATAAAATGTATTTTAGCTTAAGAGAGATGCAGCGGCGAGTATGAAGTAGGAATTATCATAATATTAAACATAAAACATGACCGCGTATCAGATCGGCTGCATAAAACATTCACATTATAATTCATACACTGTCCTTTGTGCCTCAAACAAAGACAATGTTATAATATATCACTAAGAACAATAATGTGAAACAGGTTGTCTGTACGTAAACAGTAACTCGGAGCCTTCGCGCTTGCGACCGAACGTTATAATTGTTTAATTAAAACAATAAATTGTTTATTGTTTAACTTAACGTAACAATGGGCGTAAGGTTATCGTGGTGAGATTCGACGGTTCATTTGTGAATCGAGTTCACGAAGACAATGGAGGTGATGTGGGATGGTCAGACATGATAGTAATTCTTCTTCCATGAGCTGTTATCCCACTCCTATGACCCCAATGTATAACATTGTATTAACAGCCGATCCCAGCGCAACAAAATTTTCATGCAAGTTCAACAGCGCTTTAATTTTTAACTCCAGCCATGAAGGCTGTTTCTTCCGATTTATGTATTTACCGAACTGTATATTAAGGTTTTCCGCCACTAGATAGCGCAATATAATTCTTGCATTGATAGAAATTGAAAGCAATATAGTTTTGGTCGACATTCGATTTGGACTCCATTTTATTTATTAAATCAAGTGTAGTTGAGGTAGTATAAAGAAAATAATATCTTAGGACTTTCCATCACTAATTTGAGCATCTTTACTCGCTTTCCAACCATCTAAGGAGTAGTATCGTGAGGAATATTAACGCACCATCGTTTAGCAAGTCGGCGAACGTCACGGAACTGACTACATTGTTACTTAATAATAGAAAGAAAGCTACCATCAAACAATGGATTCAAAATTTTCAATAGCCAGTTATGAATCATAAATCACTCTCGGAACAATTGGTCAAGTTGTTTTTTAGACTAGTTCACTTTGCGTAAGTGGTATGCAATTTTATTTGCGTTCCACATATGTGTTTTTATTTGCGTTCCACGGTAAATCAGGATATAAAGGCTGGCATAATTCAGGCAATCTTTGACTTTCAAATCGTAACTTTACGCATTTGGCATAAGCATAATATTATGCGTCAAACGCGACGGATGATACTAATTCAAACGACTTCAAAAAAAGGAGGAGGTTCTCAATTTAACGAGTATTTTTTTTAATACGCAAGTTTTTGTTTTGGGCGCATGAATATTTCCAGGTTGCATCTCATACAGCGCGCTTTATTTACAAGTCATCTCCGGCGTTAGTCACTTAGTTTTCACTACTTAGTTTCTACATACCCTCCGCCTTAATGCACAGTTTGCTATGAAGGTAAATTAAAATGATTACCAAACAGCTGCCCACTATTTTCACAAAACTAAATCGAGAGAAGCATTTTCAACTAATAACAAACACTCAGAACTTTTGACTGCAAAATACTGCATGACACTAAACACTGATTTGTGATCATTAAAACCTATGTTAACCGGTGATTTGTTAATATTTGACGTCACAAGTGTCGCGACCAGTCACGTATTGTGTTTCATTAAAGTTTTATTGTTTTGTTCGTTACGTCACGTCTTTCGCAATGATTGGTGATCGGTACAACCCATAGGCTTTCTGTTTTATACTACAGATATTCGCTTAACAAAGGAGAACATTAAAGAATTTTGTTTCAACGACTCCATCCGGAAAAAATCTTACTTGCACTATTTATTCTCTCCATATTAACATACTTCACGTTATCCCGAACCAGTTGCACAAACCAATGCCTTCAGTTAAAGTTTTTTTTCAATTCACCGGACATTCTCCCTCTCTATATTTTAACTTTTATAGCCTCTAAGCTCTTTGGAGTTTTTAGGTATTTATTTACACGAAAAAATTTGAGACCTCATCGTGTGATCCGTTTTTTTCTGACCTTTTAATTAGTTTTAAGCTTTAATTGGTTAAGAAAAAGCATCATTTATTATATTTTATTTGAATGAGTTCGCAAACAATTTATACATTAATCAAAATACAAAAATAAATTTGCAGTTATTTAACTAAGTGTACAATATAAAAAAGTGAACACTACATACAAATAATGCAAATAGATATAGTAAATCACATTTTTTGTTCTCTATAATATTATATTGAGCAGAAATCAAACCGATCTTTCTTAGTTTATTATTCGTCGCCGTAAACAGTATCGATTTCTTTGTAAACAAATGTTACAAAAATAGGTGGATTTACCGGGTTCCTTAGAAAAACCACTATAGTATAGCTGTTTACAAGTAGCATGGTATTTCGAAATATGCAACTAATTTTCCTTACTACGTGTAATTGGATTTAACAAGTTACTGATATATAATTAATCACACACAAGTACCAACAGGCAGATGTTTTGCAGTTACGTGTTTTGAGTTAAAATTACTGCTGCGTAACAAGAAACGTTAGAATTTAAATGAGATTGACCTTAAGCTTCCTAACCTATTTGCATTAAATAAATATTTATATTATATTGGATTGATTTCGTTATGTTATGTTGTATTTCTACTTAAGATTTAAAGTCTCTATGATGTTTTTATATTCAAGCAGCGAGATCTGGAGGTAGTGAAACGGAATGCCGAAGATGTTAACTTTCGTATTTAAAGTTGACGAGTACACGGTTTTTTCACGAGTTAAATGAGTCCGATAAAGGGATAAGGGCGTCTTTCGTAAAGAGCCGTCCAGTTTGACATTGGGTAATAATTTTGAAATTAAATTGAGATTTCTGCAAGTAGTATACTTAATATACGATAGACTCGCAGTCTCTCTCAATATTATAAGGTACTCAACGTGCCTTATTTTAAGATAGAATTCATTTTTTATCATATCCAGTCTCATCGCATACCTAGGCCAGTAAATCCAAATTATATTGAGCTGGAACGACTGCGCACCTAATTCTACATAATAGATGAATAGAGATCTGCAAATCTCAATTGGCTTACAAGGTTATTTCGACGTAGTGCCCTCGAAAACTATGTGAAAATATATTAATTACTTTCCCGCGATTTCGTACAGGTCCATTATTGTTATGCTTTTAAATTAACATGATTGAAGTGATATGAACTATTATATTTTATTGCTATAACAGTATTGCGCAATGCAGTAGCTACTAGCTAGTTGTATTGTGAAACATAACCTGCGTATGGATCTCAAAAAGAGACAAATATATTTTCATATTTGTGCAACTGAAACATATAAAATAATTATTATAATATTATTAATTCACAAACATTTGTTGTCGGTTGTTGAAGTCCTTCATAGCTCATACCCCCTTGACCGTTTGTATTTTAAAGGTGAAATAGCCAAGTGTTAACTGAATTTTTAGTACATTTACTTAATTTAAATTAATGAATATTATTTACATATTTAACAGTCGCGCACGGATATAACTAATTTACTTTTTATCGTAACCGATGACTTCTGATTGAAACTATATTAGAATGGTTTAAAATTTTAATTAAAAACAAGACAAACGGCGAACGATGGTTAACTTGTCATAAACACCACGTGGATTTTAAATCAAATTATTTACCAGTTATAAATCCACGCGTTAATT